>NC_059389.1:3070000-3342500 GCF_019703515.2 Myxocyprinus asiaticus | reverse complement strand
ATAAAAACATGAATAAAAAAAACCATTTATAAATGGACAAATAAATAAACTCATTAAATTTTTAATTAAATTCATGTTTAATAATGTAATTGTATTTAATATCAAAATTATGCATTAATAAATCATGTATTTAATTCAAATAGGGATGTCCTGATACCATTTTTTTAGACCGAGCACGAGTACAGATACTTTTGTTTTGATCGTCACCGATACGGAGTCTGATACCTGTTTTTTTTCTTCTGATCGACATATCAACAGTTTATTTCAATTTTATCATCAAAATGGTGTTTAAATAAATAAATTCATTAAAACTTTAATCAAATGAAAGTATAACAATTTTAAACACATTATTTTTATCGAAATGCTCATATACAGAACCTCACAGGCACAATCTAAAACACATTGTAGTTATTTTCGTCAAATAAACTGCTTCATAACAGAGCATCACAGATGTAAGATATTGCTTAAATATAATACAATTACTACTGATTTATTATTATTATTAGCAGTAGTAGTATAACAGTGAATATTGACATTTCTGTCATACTTTAAATTAAACTGAGCTTTTATAGTGGCAGAGCTTTTACTTTGAAGTGTACGATTAAGGAGCTCTTACACAAGACAGCTTCCAACTCCGGAAAATCCGGTTGCTGCCTGACTCTAAGTGATTATTAAACTGCAAAAGCCTGCTATTTAATTAAATATGTATGTACTCTGTATGTGTCTCGTGCTAGAAAGTGAATTTGCGCCCTGTTCATTGTCATCTGCTATAAACAGAGCGCTTGATTCTCATGACGGTGTTGTATGAGCCAAGGAGGAGCTTTAAAAGAGTACATGAGCGCGGTATTGGACCCAATTCTGATACCAGTATAGGTTTAGGGACATCCCTATTTTTAAAATGTAATTAAATGTAACAATAAAATAGTGCATTAATAAAACATTCTTAAATGCACCGTTTAAACTGTTTTAAAAATCCATATGCCAGTGGCTTTTCTTTCTCCATTTGACAACTGAGTTTAAAAATGCCATTGGACTGTTGACTCATTTACATTTAAGTACACCTATAACATGAATTAAATGCATGATTTATTAATGCACAATGTTGGGGCCTGGGTAAAAGACCCAGTGGTAAAAGACGCTGGCTACCACCCCTGGAGTTCGCTAGCTCGCTAGTTCGAATCCCAGGGCGTGCCGAGTGACTCCAGCCAGGTCCCCTTAGCAACCAAATTGGCCCAGTTGCTAGGGAGGGTAGAGTCACATGGGGTAACCTCCTCGTGGTCGCTATAATGTGGTTCGTTCTAGGTGGGGTGCGTGGTGAGTTGAGCATAGTTGCAGCAGTGGATGGCGTGAAGCCTCCACACGTGCTATGTCTCCGTGGCAACGCGCTCAACAAGCCACGTGATAAGATGCACGGATTGACGGCCTAGGACATGGAGGCAACTGGGATTCGTCCTCCGCCACCCGGACTGAGGCGAATCACTACATGACCACGAGGACTTAAAAGCACATTGGGAATTGGGCACTCCAAATTGGGAGAAAAAAATAATTTATTCCTTCATTCTTTTTTAATTGGCACCCCTCGACTTCCATACTTCTTTGCGATATCTCATATCTGTATAGTAAAGTGTAAGTACATATAGACGAATAGTTTGCTAAACTAATTGTTTAATTAGCATTTTACATAAAGGGAGAGAAGTCTCTTTGTACCTTTAAGTTCTTTGAAACTCAGTAAATAATTAACATCAAAAGATTAAAAAATAAATAAATAAATAAATAACAATTCCTGAACACTACTGAGAATTCTTATAGATCACACAAAAAGAGACCAAAGAGAAAACCTGAAATTGTTATTTAGCATTTTAATCTCACAGTAACAAGTCTGCAAAAGTTTTAAGACCTTCCTAAAGTTGGTTTCAGTATTCTAAGTACACACTACACAGACACAGTACACTCGCTCTCTCTGTCTAACAGCTGAATGAATGAGTGTGCAGAGTGTCTCTGACAACCTAATGTTCTCGTTGGCTATTTACGTGTCCCGGTTGATGTAGAGCTTGCTGTGGTCTAGAAGTACGTGTGTGTGTGTGTGTGTGTGTGTGTGTGTGTGTGTGTGTGTGTGTGTGTGTGTAAGAGAGATGGCACAATGCTCTGACAGGTCTGTAAATTAGCCCGAGGCTGCAGACTATTGCCTGATCCAAAGTCAAACACACACACAGCACTTTAAATGTGGCACACAAAATACCTGGTCACCTAAAGCCCACCTAGTAGCATTTGCGTACAGTCAAACGCGAGCCTTTCAAAGTATTATTCATTTGACTGTATGCACATACATGGTGGTTGGCACATGCATGCTACGCCTGCTTTGAGATACTGGACTATTTCTCTTCAAGACCCATTAAGATGTCTTTATATTCCTTCAGACTCGAGTTACACAAATGCAAGTACCTCCAGACCTCTGCACACACACGCCCTTGACGTGCACATCCACTGTTGTTGTTTTTACCTTCGTCTCCTGTTGTTTAGCAGGCAATTACATCTAGCGCTGCTTCTTGTCAGCAACGGCTCAAATGTGAGTGTTGGCACCTTGTGGACCCACTAATTAGTGCAAATAATTCCAGGCGCATGTGCATACTGCGCATTTAGAGTACACGGTTAGAAAAATCGGGCAGCACACGTTCAGTGCTCAAGCACTCTGCTGATTATGAAATGTATGTCACGCGTCCTGTACTTAAGCCAACACTAACACAACAGACCTGAAGACACAACAATCAAACCGTTTCAATACTGTCAAAACAGCCGGTCTCACGAAATCAGACTTTTGACAATCAGAATGAAATCTGGTCCACATCGCAACAAGCACTGGATGAAAAAGGTCAAATCTGGAAACATTTGGGAATAGTAAACTCCCACTTAACTTCAAGCTTGCAGTGTTTTCAGAATAAAGGCAAAGGCAAAAAACTGACAGTTTGGCTTATTGTCGGCTACAGTGAACTGCATTACTGTACAGACAAACATGCTAAAATAAACACCCTGAAATAAAAAAATAGTTAACCAGACAGTGGTGATATTTAACTAAAAAATAACTACTTTTCATTTTACTTGACATATTTGACATACATTACAGAAAAAACTAATAAAACATTTTACATTTTAAGTACACATCTGCCTGCAGTATCTTCTACAGGTAGAAACATTGCTGCAGAATGTCTGTCTGTGTGCCCTGCAAACTCCATACCTACACAGGACTCCCAACAAATGTCTGTTTGGATGAGGGTGCAAACACGTTCCCTTTACAACAACATGCTGTTAGGTCAGTGTGTTCTGTAATCTTTTTCCTGAGCAATAACGTGGAGGCGTTCAACAGTTACCCTGCATACCCTGGCAGAAATGGTGAAATTTTGGCATTGATTTTGAAAATATGACTGATCATGCAAAAAAACTGTCTTTTATTTAAGGATAGTGATCATATGAAGCCATTTATTATCACATAGTTGTTTGGCTCCTTTTTAAATCATAATGATAACAGAAATCACCCAAATGGCCCTGATCAAAAGTTTACATACCCTTGAATGTTTGGCCTTGTTACAGACACACAAGGTGACACACACAGGTTTAAATGGCAATTAAAGGTTAATTTCCCACACCAGTGGCTTTTAAAATTGCAATTAGTGTCTGTGTATAAATAGTCAATGAGTTTGTTAGCTCTCACGTGGATGCACTGAGCAGGCTAGATACTGAGCCATGGGGAGCAGAAAAGAACTGTCAAAAGATCTGCGTAACAAGGTAATGGAACTTTATAAAGATGGAAAAGGATATAAAAAGATATCCAAAACCTTGAAAATGCCAGTCAGTACTGTTCAATCACTTATTAAGAAGTGGAAAATTCGGGGCCTGGGTAGCTCAGTGGTAAAGACACTGGCTACCACCCCTGGAGTTCGATAGTTCGCTAGTTCAAATCCCAGCACGTGCTGAGTGACTCCAGCCAGGTCTCCTAAGCAACAAAATTGGCCCATTTACTAAGGAG
This sequence comes from Myxocyprinus asiaticus, assembly GCF_019703515.2. NCBI lineage: Eukaryota > Metazoa > Chordata > Actinopteri > Cypriniformes > Catostomidae > Myxocyprinus > Myxocyprinus asiaticus. Next base: position 3,338,479 of record NC_059389.1, on the reverse strand, counting down.
GGTAGAGTCACATGGGGTAACCTCCTCGTGATCACTATAATGTGGATCGTTCTCGGTGGGGCGCATGGTGAGTTGAGCGTGGATGCTGCGGTGGGTGGCGTGAAGCCTCCACACCCGCTATGTCTCCGTGGCAACACGCTCAACAAGCTACGTGATAAGATGCGCGGGTTGACGTCTTCCGCCATATGCTTAAACCCAAAACCTAACCGTCAATGGAATAAAATTGACATTTTATAGCGAAAATACCATCTCAAAACCATGCTCACCATTGTTTATGTAAACGCATTTACTTCCTGGTTTCCATGGGACCAGAATTTGGAACTGCACAGTTACACAATTTACACAAATCATTTCAGACTATACAAACCATTGTAAGTGCCTCACTGCAACCTCGATATTTGCTTTTTTTTAAAGAAAAGGAGAGATGCGTCGAACTTAATTTTTTGTGGTAATCAACATTATGCCACAAATGCTGTCGAATGAGCTTAACTTGTATTGAACCCGGAATATTCCTTTAATTCATCCATGCAACTCACACAGATTTACAAAGCTACTCTGATAGAACACGCACATCACCCAGACATCTATTTGATGTGTGCGTTTACATCTGAAAGATGTATTTTTTAATGTTGTTTACTCATCTGCAATACGTCTATAAGACGAAGGTCAATAAGCATGTCTCGGATGTCAATAAGACCCCGTTTACACGTTTAATGATGCGCACATATGTGGTCACTTAAATGCATCTCCTGTCTCCACTTGTGTTTGGATTTGGAGGGAGGGACTCTGTTTCATGACGACATACATCAGTCACTATGTCAGTGTGTTACTGCATGATATTAAAGCGCAACAAAGTCAGAAAAGACAAAGAAAGCGCGAAAAACCGCTGCACTGTTTCTCCCAGGTGCGACTGAAATTTAACCCAAGCACAAACGCAACGTCAAGCAGAATTATCCGTTATTTGAATGTGTTACCTGTATTAAAGATATCAGACACACTAATGAAGATCCGTGAAGCTCTCGTGATTGTGTATGAATCTGCTTTTTCAGATTTTCCGATCGGTTATTTTATTTTATTTTCCATTTAAAGCCGTTCGTAAACTGTAAAGTATAAACTCTTATTTTAGCGCAATGGTTGATTGACAGGTGAGGGGCGGTGCTTCACTGCTGCCAGGATGCATACAGGACGGATTAACGTTTACACCTCAAATGCGATCTGATCACATGCGTTTTTGACCACATTCGTATGTGATTTCTGTGATCCAATCACACAACATTTTAGACCCCGTTTAGACCTGTGTTTAGCACTGACCATATGTGATCGGATCGCCCGAAACGCATCTTCATGCCAGGAAACAAGGTTTAAGACATGTTAAAGAATGTTTGTAAATCTGATCTTTTTAAGATGTTTAGCAGATGTTAATTAAATTGCGACATCTCGGAGATGTACGTGTGCTATCTGGGTATTTAAAAGGGGTCAAAGACACCTACTGTTTCAGTATAAAGCTTACTATAATTTCTTCAGACTAACCCCAACACAAACCCTACCCCTAAAAGAAACTTTCTGCATTTTAAGAACACTAAAAACCAATATGCTTTATTTATGAATCGATATTTCAACTGAGGACATCCCTGACTATAGTTATGTACACACAGACACACACACACACACACACACACACACACACAACTCTTTCAGAGTTATAAAGCACTAAACATGCGACTGAGTGCCAAATCATCAAATATCAGCTCTTTTGGGCCACAGGGAATAGTTCAAAATCCCTGCACATCACAGGCATAAAACACACACAAACGGTGAGTAAAGATGCAAGTATATTTGCCATATAGACACATGCTGACTTTGGCCTTCATACAGAAAATATGAGTGTGTATATGTTTGCGTGAGTGTGTAGTTTGAGTAAATAATGTTATGTTTGATCTGTCTGCTTGTTTGGTCACATACTGCATGCAGTGAGGGAATGGTGGTGTATGTATGTATGAAAAGATCACCGGCACGCTCTCCATCCATCCCTGATGTGACAGAGAGAGAACGAGCGCAGGGAAATCATTAGAAACAGCTAGAAGCCGTCTACAGCTGGGAGGCACATAAATACATACACCAGTGAAACAGAAATAAATACACAAATTTGCCACAGATGTTCTTTTGAATCTACAGTGCAAAATGGGGTGTGGCCAGTTCTGGACTGCGTGATTGAAAATTAAGGTTTACAGATGAATTAATGCTGTGGGGGAATATTTGATGGTCCTGATAATGCCAAATGTAATATGTGTTTTCACCAGTAAATTTATAGTGTGGCAAACATTATTTTACTGGATAACCATTCACTGCTATTAAAATAAATACATATATCTTAAAAATTCTCAAAAGCCATGGATCGATCTTTTACTCTATAAGCAACTGTCCACTACAGTGACAGGAAATCACTCGCATTTGCAAGCAAATTTCGCACTATGCGACAAAAAATGTATACATGTAGCAACTGGCTGGTAAATGTTAGATTTCCCTCACCAGTAACTGTGTAGTATAGTGGTGATGTATTCAGCAGCGAGATCCTTTCACTGCATGTTGAGAGTAAAAGTTGTTCTATGTGTATCCAAAGACGAGATCCACACGACACATTTGTCATTGAATAATATCTCTTTTAATACCCTTTATGTTCTTTACAGGCAGTTGATCATAAACAACAAAAACTAAACATTTAATTGTAATCAGCCAAGCACAGATGACAAAGTCATTTGAGTCTCTCTCGTTAACATTAAAGATGCTGTTTACAGAAATGCCAGATTCCCTTAAAGAGACAGTACTGGTTTTTAGCATGTGTTCACCAAAACTACAAATTATGCAATTAAACAATAAAAATTTAACAAAATATATGCAATATAATGTCATATTTATTGATTTTGCATATGTAGTAATTAAAAAAAAAAAACATTCACACTTAACTTTTCTTGATTCAGGCTTTATTTAAAGTATTGTGAGAGTATTAAATCGTGAATTGAACTGAATCGTGAAATGAATTCTTATGCCCCTAAAAAACTGTTCTAAATAAATACATTTTCATGAAATAAAGGAACTACAATTTTGCAATTTTTTATCCAATTAATAGAAAAAAAATTAGCGAAAATTAATCTATTATCAAAATAATCGTTAGTTGCTGCCCAAGTATCAACAGCACAAAACAGAGTGTATTCAGTACCGTGAATCGAACAGAATCGTGAAATGAATTCTTATGACCCCAAAAATAGTTTTTAAATAAATACATTTGAATAAATACAGGAAATAAAATGTTGCTTTTTTATCCAATTAATCAAAGAAATAATCGACGATTAATTGATTATCAAAATAATCATTAGTTGCAGCCCAAGTATCTACAGCACAAAACAGTGTATTCAGTTTCGTGAATCCAACAGAATCGTGAGGTTGTTACACCCCTAATCATGTTTTTTAATAAATACATTTGAATAAAATACAGGTAATAAAACTTCGCTTTTTATCCGATTAATCGAAGAAATAATCGAAGATTAATCGATTACCAAAATAATTCTTAGTTGCAGTTTTATTATCTATAGCGCAAAACAGAGTGCAACCAATGTCATCCGATTCCCGTTTAAATGACTCTTTTGAGCCAGTTCTTTTGAAATTACAGCACAAAACAGGGTGTTACCAGTTCCTGTCTGAGAGAACTTCCAGAAATCTGCACACCAATGGCAGGCAAGCTTTCCAAAAATGCTGTTTAGGGCTGCAACCTCCTCCCCACCTCCTCTGTAACTCTCTGCCCAACCCAAATTCCTCCTCTGAGCAAACAAATAGAAAAAGCCTGTTCATTCATCCATGGATTTCAGCTGCAGTCCGCAAACATTTGCTCCCAACACCTCCTCCAGTTCCCTCACACTTCCCCTGCTGACCACCGCGTGTCCGAGTCCTCCAAACGAAACACGAGACCTCACACACGGGGGAGTGTAAACAGGGCAGGCGCTAACAGGACACCCCCTGCGAGACCACACAGTGTCCATTCAGATTCATGACACAGTTCAGGGCCACACAAACAGCTTTCAGCGAGACAAACGACAGTTCAGTTAGTCTGACGGCACTGCAAACAGCCACGTTTGAACAGCCGAATCATTTGCCTTTTGATCGAGGCGACGAATTAAAGAAAATAATTTCACACAAAAATTACAATTCTGCCATTATTTACTTATCGTCCATATCATTCAGAACTCGATCTCTTTTTTCAGTGCAACACAAAATGAGATGTTTTGAAGATTTTCCGAACTGCTCTTTTCCATACAATGAGAGCACATAGTGACCAGGGGTTGTCAAGCTCCGAAAAGCACCATAAAAGCAGTCTACATGACTTGTATGCTATATTCAAAGTCTTCTAAAGCGATTGGAAAACACCAAAATGTAAAGTCATTATTTACTGAAAATGAGCTAAACTTCACAAGAGAGATTTGCAACACAGTGGATTGGCAAGTTTTAATGGTTTCCCAAAAGCAAATCAAAGTTGACAGAAAAAAAGCTCTTGTTAACAGAAAAAATGTTCATGCCCTAAAGCAAAAAACAGGTGTGAAAATCATCCGAGACACACTGCCATAACGTAATAAGCCCATGGACTGAAACGCTTTGACAAATGAGCGTCTCAAATCAATATGTGTGCTTCACTAATGTAAAATCAATCATGGCAGTGGCGTAGAGGAAGACAGACCCCTCCATACTAAAACAAAGAGAAGGTGCACTGTCAGCAGAGGAAAAGCTTGACTATAAATGATTATGCTACTGCGACAGCAGTGACCTATGGCAACACAAACATCTGGAGAACATACATGTATGTGCAACACACAGATTAAACATTTAATGCATAGAGTACTTTTAAACGCACACATTCAGTGTGCTTTCATTTTCACCCAACGTCTCAAATACGTTAGTCACAAAGCAGAAGTGTGTAACTTTTTCGATGTTAAAATAGTTTCTCCTGTCTCAGCTTATTATGCAGACAACTATAAGTAAGCCTCGATTAGTATGGTGGATTTCCTGAAAAACTGTAAACACTGTCTCTGTGGCGCTAGAAAAATTCCTCTGTTTGTTTTGAGTGACCCGTCCAGCCTGACACAACAATACTGGCTTGACCAATGGTGTGAGACTGGGGTGGGACTATTGATTTGTTTGGTCAACATCAGACAGGGGAGTGTTCGAAAACATGTTGTTTAAAAACGTTAATTTTTGCAATTCTGTTTGGTGGCGCTAGCGGTGCAGAAATTACACATTTCAACTTTAAAATTCCAGCGTATTTTCTATGTGTAAGAGACACTCATAGTTAAGTGAGAAAAATACTGCTATTACAATATAAAATACACAACCTGACAGTGATATATTTTAAAAAGATATTGCCCCATTAAATTAGGGTCGCAACTTTTCGCCATGCAAATACAAGACGCTTCATTACGAGACATTTAGCTGTCCGTCGATGCGTAAATACAGGACAATGAGTGCCTCCAATGGGACATCTTCATTTCAGCCAAAATACAGGATGTCCATGCTAAAACTGGACAATGTTTAATTTCGTTTAACCAACATGTAGGATGCCCTTTTGTTGTCATGTGACCAAAACAATACAAAACAAAAAGCAAAGCACAGCAAAACAAAAAACTAAGCAAAACTAAACAGAATGCAAAAACGAAAACACACCAAAACAAACCCCAAAACAAATCAAAACAAAAAGCAAAAGCAAAGCAAAACATAAATCGGCAAATCTACCTTAAATAGCTTCATTGCAGTTAGCTACTAGCTGCTTGTAAGTAGCCTTTAGTGCAGCTAACTAATTTAAAAATGTTTAGGAGCTTATAGCTTGACAATCTACAGTTTTAAAGTAGCTTTTAACATTGTGGTGTATTTTCTGTACGTAAGGAGCACAACACGGCATCAGACCTCAAAACATTCCCCAAGTTTCAAAGCACACACAACATAAAAACCAGGCACAAATCCAATCCCTTCTTCAAAAATAGGACACAAACAAACAGTCAAAGAAAGTCAGCGTAAATATATGCTCAGCAAACTGCCCACGGCCATCTGTAAATAACTCCTGGAGGCAAACCGAACCGTTGCAATGTTCAACACGTGAGGAAGCAATAACGTTTTGAATAATGTGACTGCATTAATCCTTAATATTTGAGTGATTTGCAATGACCGCATATGGCATAATGACATATATGCAGTGTTTACAGAAGGCGTTAATGGAGTTGCAATGGCTGTCACGGCGCTAATTCACTCTCAGTGTTAATGGGAAAAGCAGAGAGCAGCATTAATGCAGAAAGCAGAGAGGTGTTACTATTAAAAAGATCCACATGCATTAGCTGAAAACAGATGAAAGGCGAGTTCAATGCTAGACTAGTTCTCCTTCAAAACCATAGTGCCTTTTACAATGCAGAAAGACCAGGTATGTCCACCATATCTACAGAAATTGAATTTGCCTAGATCTTAAATTAATTTAAGGTACTATGTATGTACACATACATTACATTTAAGTTCTTAAAGGCACAGCAATAAAAACAGCTTGTTTAACAGCCTCCACTTAAGGATTAGAGAGAGGGTGGAAAATTGCCATGTGGTGCAAGAAACCTTGACAACAATTTTAAGTGGACTTAAAAAAAAATATATAAATGGGTCAATGACGTGAAGCTCATTTTGTATGTGTGTGTGTGTGTGCCAGTAATTGAACATATTTTCAATTACTGAGTTTAAAGAAGTTTTGATATTTTTTCCAAGGCTTGAAGTAAAAGAAAGAAAAGTCTAATTTAAAGCGGAAATTCTAGACAAAAGAAACAGGCATAAGTAGTGCAGAAAAATCTATATGTTTTTATTTACACCGGTGGCCAAAAGTTTGGAATAATGTACAGATTTTGCTGTTTCAGAAGGAAATTGGTACTTTAATTCACCAAAGTGGCATTCAACTGATCACAAAGTATAATCAGGACATTACTGTTGTAAAAAACAACACCATCACTATTTAAAAAGTCATTTTTGATCAAATCTAGACAGCAGCCATCACTCCAACACCTTATCCTCGAGTAATCATGCTAAATTGATCATTTGGTACTAGAAAATCACTTGCCATTATATCAAACACAGTTGAAAGATATTTAGTTAATTAAATGAAGCTTAACATTGACTTTGTGTTTGTTATTGAGTTGTCACAGTATGCAATAGACTGGCATGTCTTAAAGTCAATATTAGGTCAAAATGGCCAAAAAGAAACAGAATGCCAAGGATCTGCAAAGCTGTCATTGCTGCACGTGGAGGATTTTTTGATGAGAACTCTTTGAAGTTTAAGAACTATACTCTTTGAAGTTGTCCTGACTATACATTGTGATCAGCTGAATGCCACTATTGGTGAATAAAAGTACCAATTTATTTCCATAAGAGCAAAATCTGTACAATATCCCAAACTTTTGGCCGCCAGTGTGTATTTCTTTTTTTTTTAAATAAGCAGTGAAAAGTGTAGTTTTAAAATATTAATGTTTGTTCACCAAATTAAAGTCATTTGAATTAACCAACATGTAGGTTGCCCTTATGTTGTCATGTGACCAAAACAATTCAAAACAAACAAAAAGCAAACCAAACCAAATTAAAGCAAACAAAAATCAAAGTAAAATAAAAAACAAAAAACAAAACAAAGTAAAAAACAAAAAGCAAGGGCAAAGTAAAAACAAACTAAAAACAAACAAACTAAAGAAACAAAGCAAAAAAATAAAACAAAACACAAATCAAAAAGCAAAGGAAATCAAAACAAAAACAAAGCAAACATAAATCAAAGCAAAGTAAAAAAAAGAAAAAGCAAAGCAAAAAAAACAACAAAAACAAAAATACAAATAAAAACAGAGAGGACCCTTTAGACTCTCAAGACTGTGTGTGACATTTTAAAGAAATATCAGATATTTTGACATTTTATTAAAAAGACAATTGTTAGGTCATATGGAGCAAACCAGAGACAACGTACTGAAATTCTTGACTCAGAAATTCATAATAATTTCAATTAATGATTAAGTTGTGTGCATGTTTCCAAGATGCAAGTAAAGTATTATAATGACATCTGAAATGGCATTTAATCTTTTTTCTTTTTTTTTTGAAAAGTCAAATATTACATTTCCACAAACTTGACAAGTGTGTTTTAAACTACATTTTAAAAGATTTCTCATTTGTATCACCTCTGACAACCTTATTTGTCAATGAAAAAAAATGCTAAGAAAGTATAGCATGCCCCTTCTCAATCTGTCTGGGTAAGAATGCAGAAACAAAATCGTATTTAGTCTTTTCTTACTAAGGGATCAAAACCACAATGGCAAGATGTGCAATGCCCGCAGGCATTAAAGTCGAGACCCAGCAGGAAGTAAAGGACGATGCATGAGGAGGAGAGATCGTCCAATCATCATTAAACTCCATGATGGAGGCCACTGACAGGCCAGATCTTTGAAAAGGTCACCCATCAACTCTCAATGGCTACACACACAGGTCACTCAGGTCGACGTAAAGAGGAGCAGTTTGATACAAGATCACAGCATGGAAAATTCTGTCATCATTTACTTACCCTTATGTTGTTCCAAACCTGTAAGACTTTCCTTCTATGGAGCACAAAAGATGTTAGGCAGAATGTTAGCCTCAGTCACCATTCACTTTCATTGCATCCTTTTCAATTCACTGAAAGTGAATGGTGACCGAGGCTAACATTCAGCCATATACTGTACATCCTTTTGTGTTCTATAAAAGAAAGAAAACCATAAACGTTTTGAACAACATGAGGGCGAGTAGGATGTAGGATGAGAGCTAAAACCATCAAACTATTAAGTACATTTTATGGAATCCAATTATCTTGAGTCGTTTGAGTTTTCCTGACTTAATTTGCTTCTCCGCCTCCTGAGCATTTTGCTATGAGTTCAACTCACCCAAGGGAATTTCAGCAAACCGAGAGAACAGTGTCGATAGTTCTCGATAAACAATCTGGGAAAACACATTTAATCAGGTTTAAGAGAGTAGAGGTTTATCGAGCTGAACAGGCCAGTAAAAACATCTCCAACAAACTGGATTTTCTCTACAGTTGGAGCTCAACCAGGTCTGCACCAATCACACATAAGAGATCCATCAAATCCAACCAATCAGGAAACAATCGATGTTTGTCAGACCTTTTTTGATCAGACGTGTTCATTTATGACCTCAGTCTTGTTGTAGTTTGCCGGGAGATGACCCCATGAGCAGGTGAACTGTTTGGCGCACACATTAGGGTCCAGCAAAGATCAAATGTCAGAGAGGACAAAAAGAAACTGACAGGAATGGACCTTAGTCGAAATGGACACCATATTTAATTTGACTCGAACAAAAATAGCTAGGAAGGATATACAGTTGTGCTCAAAAGTTTGCATACCCTGGCAGAAATGGTGAAATGTTGGCATTGACTTTGAAATTATGACTGATCATGCAAAAAAACGGTCTTTTTTTTTTTTTTAAGGATAGTGATCATATGAAGTCATTTGTCATCACATAGTTGTTTGGCTCCTTTTTAAATCATAATGATAACAGAAATCACCCAAATGTCCCTGATCAAAAGTTTACATACCCTTGAATGTTTGGCCTTGTTACAGACACACAAGGTGACACACAGGTTTAAATGGCAATTAAAGGTTAATTTCCCACACCTGTGGCTTTTTAAATTGCAATTAGTGTCTGTGTATAAATAGTCAATGAGTTTGTTAGCTCTCACGTGGATGCACTGAGCAGGCTAGATACTGAGCCATGGGGAGCAGAAAAGAACTGTCAAAAGACCTGCGTAACAAGGTAATGGAACTTTATAAAGATGGAAAAGGATATAAAAAAGATATCCAAAGCCTTGAAAATGCCAGTCAGTACTGTTCAATCACTTATTAAGAAGTGGGAAATTCGGGGATCTCTTGATACCAAGCCAAGGTCAGGTAGACCAAGAAAGATTTCAGCCACAACTGCCAGAAGAATTGTTCGGGATACAAAGAAAAACCCACAGGTAACCTCAGGAGAAACACAGGCTGCTCTGGAAAAAGACGGTGTGGTTGTTTCAAGGAGCACAATACGACGATACTTGAACAAAAATGAGCTGCATAGTCGAGTTGCCAGGAAGAAGCCTTTACTGCGCCAATGCCACAAAAAAGCCCGGTTACAATATGCCCGACAACACCTTGACGCGCCTCACAGCTTCTGGCACACTGTAATTTGGAGTGACGAGACCAAAATAGAGCTTTATGGTCACAATCATAAGCGCTATGTTTGGAGAGGGGTCAACTAGTATTTGCTCCTTGAAACAACCACACCGTCTTTTTCCAGAGCAGCCTGTATTTCTCCTGAGGTTACCTGTGGGTTTTACTGACTTTCTCTAGACTGTCGAGTATGAAACATGCACCTTGAACTCCTGATGATGCGCGATACAGCATGAAATTGCAGCACTGCAGAATGACAAATAATCTGCAAGCGGAAAGATATTTTGCAAATGGGATGTTTTGATACCATTTCTTCCCTGAAGATAGAACAATAAAATTATGAATTTCTTTTGGGATTTTATGCTATTTTGATCTTATTTAAATTATACATTAAATTTTACCATTCATTTGAATATACAAATAAGCAGATTTTTGGAAAAAAAACCCATTTTTGTTAGTACCTACACTTCTATAAGTTGAAACATGAAGAAAATACGAGAATGTGACATAAATTTGAGGCAGATTGCTGCCATCTGGTGAACAAAATATAAATGACTTGAAAACCATGTCATGCCAGTAACAGCCAGTAGATGACTGTAGCCCCCTGCTGTGTAGTCTGATGACTTGTTGTTATCTAATTTTATATTTAATCACAAGATATGCATTTGGATATATATTTAGATACTATTAAACTATTATTTATCAAAGTTTAGCATTTTAAAACAGATTTGAAGTGTCAGTTTTTGCAGTTAATGTCAGTTTGCTTGCAATCAAACCTGACCATGGTGTTACAAAGAGAAGATGCAGAATAAGCATTTTTCTACCAATAATTTATTTAAAACATAATTAATGAACTCAAACTAAATGCATAATAATGCCAAGAAAATGAACATCAAGAAACGGAAATTAACTGCAAAATTCTGAAAATTTAGAGTATAAAACAGAAGAATCAGAGTAAACAATTTGCAATTTCAAACTTTCTATAGTAAAAATGTATCAATGTGTGTGCATCAGATTGCTGTCATCAGCAGGAAAACAACAGATGACTTGTAATGCCAACAATGACCAAAACATGGCTGTAGAGCTCCACTTATTGATGCCCTGGTTCTGTGTGTGTGTGTGTGTGTGTGTGTGTGTGTGTGTGTGTGTGCGCACGCGTGCATGTGTTTGTGTGTCTCACCCCTTAATTTCTGAGTGTGTGCGTTTAGAATTGTGACTGATTTATTCATTTATTTATTTATTTTGACAAATGTAGAAAAAATGCTCTGTGTTATAGTCTCACCAGTTCATGTTTGTGTGTAAGTGTGTTTGTGTGTGAGTGGGTGTTTATTTTTTGCACTGAGTATGTTATAGAGTCTCACCCTGTAATTTCTGTCTTGTTTTTTTTTTCTGCATTGTGGCAGATTTATTGATTGTATTTGACGGATAGAAATGGTCTTTCCCATTCTTTTTCAATGGTCGGTCAATTTTGACCACGAATACCAATGGTGTCACTTTTTTTTATCGACTTATCGAATCAAGCCCAATTTTGTTTTGTTTTTTATGTTCAGATGGCAAATGGAGTTAAAGTCACCAAAGTCTTGTACTGCTCAGATAAAAGAAACCATTTTTATTGAGGAAAATTTATTTAGGTAAAAAAAATGGCCGAATACCATAGGAGGGTTAAAGAGAATATTGTTGAGCAAGTAATTTAAGTCAATATATTTATAGCAACTTACCTGAACAATAACATACACCCCGTTTAAGTACTCTATCGCTCCCCTTGAGTACTGAGGTTCATATGCATAATAGGTTGTCAGCACGTTGACAATACATTGTCCAAGTGTTCACATGTGCGTACGTGTACTTGCCTAAAGTATGTTTCTGGCCTAAAAGTCAACATGAAACGTCATATGCATTTGACTTCCATAATATGATGTATTTCTGACTGAAACTAGGAAATTATGTAGGGTGGGACTCAGTTTTATCACTGTGATTTGACTGGATCGTGAAAAGTGGGCTATGATGTTATTGGTTAATATGAGTTTGCCCCGCCACACGGCCTTGATTACATCAGCAAGACATGTTGTTTCAGAAGTGGCTGAAGTTAATACTTAGATAAAAAGTAATAATTAGTCTTTAGAATAACGTGCGAGAATAAACAGTGTTGGGTTACTCAAAAAAAGCAATCCACTACAAATTACTAATCACTTCTCTAAAATTGTATTTAGATTACAATATAAAATTATTACTGATTATTTTATCCAAAAATGAATTACATAACTAATTACTTTCAAGTTACTTTCCAAAATGCTTTTCATAGAAAAAAAAAAGTTTTTTTTTTGCTTAACAAATTCAAAATAATGTCTAGATTTCTGCCACGTTCATTGTTGCATTTAAGTTAGAGGACACACGCCTTTTGGCTGTCATAGAAACGCAAACAGATGTACATATCAACATAAATCATGTTTTAAATGTGTTTTACTGTAATATTTATTTTTAACCCAAGTAATAAACTAAAAAGTAATTAACTTAATTGAAAGTAACTGTAATATGATTACAAGCATTTAAAATGTAATGTTACACTACTTTTTGACAAAAATTACTTAGATTACTGTAACAGATTACTGTGTAATCAGATTACACCCAACACTGCTAATGAATCGCTCACAATCATGGACATTCAATAAGTAAATATAGTTTGATGCTGATCTAAATATTGTATCATACATGTCTGTAGTACTACTAACAGTGCGGGACGAGTTATGCATCGAAGTTTATTCTAAAAATAAAGTAGACTGTTCAAATCACTAACCATAAGTATGAGCAATAGTAATAATGATGCCTGTCTTAGTAAACAACACTAGCAGAGTTTGATATAACCGTGTAGGTTGTGCTGATAACAAAAGTTTCAAAATACAATGACAAAGCTCCGAAACATATAAATGCGTGCACAGTCACGAGCACACGCATTTAAGTGCTTGGCCACGTTTTAAGATCTAACCGCCGGTGCATGGCAAATAGACTCTCCCAAGGGCCATTATGCCAAAAGTTCAAGGTAGCCTGCATGAAGAAACCACATACGCTTTTTTTCAATTCAAGGCTTTTCACAGTTCATGGGAGATCATTTAAAGCAAGATGACGCTGTTTCTGATCGTTTGGAAACATTTAATTCATATGTTAATGAATGTTTCATTCATTCATTTCGTCAGGAAAAACGGTGCGACACGGCAACGCCACTTTCCTCTTAAACACACACACATACACGCTTTGAGTGACAGCCTCTCATTGACTTCGAGTTTCCCTCTAAAGATGGTTACAATGATGCAAAGGACGAGTTCACACTGCAGACTGATGTGGGAAACACGCAGAGAGAGAGACGCTTTATAAAACCGCTAGATACTAAAACACACTTATCTACAGTCTGGAGGAAAGAGCTGCAGATGAACTGTTTAATGAACAAAATTCAAACTGAATTCACTCCATAACAAATATCTAAATATTTCAACTGCTCCGAAAGAAAATGCAGCATAATTTATCAGTGAAAACCTCAACACCTGCCAAGAACATTTTCACAACACATATATCACCCCAGAATCAAAAAGAAATAAGATATTTAATTTTGCTTAAAAAAAAAAAAAAAAGAAGAACGGCAAAGAGACTCGCACCATCTCTATTATGTTTATAGAATTGCAGCTGTAAATTATAAAACAAGACACATGCATTATGGGAGCTGACGGAGGGGCCTTAGGCCACACAGGCACAGGATGAGTATTTACTTTTGCAGATAATTTATGAATTAAAGTTTTGAAAGCCATTTAGTCCCACCACAACACTATGCGCTGAAGAAACGTCCCTAAAAACAACAAAAGAGCAGTTTCCTAAACACAAAGCACTCTTCTGCTCTGACCAGCTCTGCAGAAGGATTTCTTTTTAACTTTTTTGGAAATGCATAGTCTAGGACAAGACTTTTAAACAACATTTTAAAAAGATTTTTGCCTGGTCATTTATAAAAGGAGGGACCTGACTTGGGCTTTTAAGCAGCCACCAAGCAACCACCCAGTACATCCTAGCAATTGCGAAGCATCATGCTAAAAATCACTAAGAACACACCGGGGACTGCATAGCAATGCCCTAGCAACTGCATACCAAAAAGCTAAAAAGCATTCTGAACACCTTAGAAACCACACAGAGCACCCTAGCAACTACATAGCAACAAGCAAAACACTCAGAAGGGCTTAGCAACCACATAGAAGTGCACTACAAGTCATTTAGAACTCCAAGAGACTGCATAGAAATACCCTAGCAACTGCATAGCAACAACCTAAAAACTATTCTGAACACCTTAGAAACCACCCAGAGCACCCTAGCAACTGCATAGCAACACACTAAACACTCAGAAGGGCTTAGCAACCTCACAGAAACACACTAAAATTAATTTAGAACACCCTGGGGACCGCATAGAAACGCCCTAGCAACTGCATAGCAACAAGCTAAAAAGCATTCTCTACACCTTAGAAACCCTAGCAACCACTAAGAGCACTCTAGCAATGGCATAGCAACGCAAAAGGCAACAAGCTAAAAACACTCTGAATACCTTAGAAACCACCCAGAGCACCCTAGCAACTACATAGCAATGCACTAAACACTCAAAAGAGCTTAGCAACCACATAAACACACTAAAATCCATTAAGAACACCACAGACCACATAGCAACGCCCAAGCAACTGCAATAGTAACAAGCAAAAAAGCACTCTGAACACCTTAGAAACCACACAGAGCATCGTAGCAACTACACAGCAATGCACTAAACACTCAGAACACCCTAGGGACCACATAGCAATGCCCCATCAACTGCATAGCAACAAGCTAAAAAGCATTCTGAACACCTAAGAAACACCCACAACCACCTAGAGCACTCTAATAATGGCACAGCAATGCACATAGCAACAAGCTAAAAAGAACCCTAAACACCTTAAAAACCATCCAGAGCACCTTAAAAACTACATAGCAACAAGCTAAACACTTAGAAGGGCTTTGTATCCACACAGAAACACTAAAATCCACTCAGATTACCCCAGGGACCACATAGAAATGCCCTAGCAACTGCATATCAACAAGCTAAAAATCATTCTGAACACCTTAGAAACCCTAGCAACTACATAGCAATGCACTAAACACTCCGAAGGGCTTAGCAACCTCATAGAAATGCACTAAAATCCATTTAGAACACCCAAAGGGCCGCATAGCAACGCCCTAGCAACTGCAAAGCAACAAGCAAACCTATCTGAACACCTCAGAAACCCTAGCAACCACCCAGAACACTCTTGCAATCAATTAACTGCACAATAGAAACTACCCAGAACACCACAGCGACTATCCAGAGGACTGCATAGCAACGCACTAAAAGACACCTCAAACAGCCTAGCAACCACATAGAAACATGCTAAAAAAAACACTCAGAACACCTTACGGACTGCATAGCAATGCACTAGAAACAACCCAGCCAGTACACCTAAGCATCCAACTAGCTAAAAACTACCCAGAACAGTTTAGCAACCGTATATCAATGTCCTTATAACCACTCAGAATACCTTAGCAACGCCATTCATAGCAGCAAGTTTATCAAAAGGCAAGCAGCACTATAATTGTCTTTGTAAAAATTAAAAATCTAGTATATTTGTGCATCTAGTGAGGGGTCACAGAGTTCATATCTTTCACAGAGCAAAAGAGCCACTACAGAAACAAAACTGACAGCCATTAAAACGAAAACACAAAAGGAAATATAAAGGCTCTTCCCAGTCTTAATGTAGTATAATGCATTGTTGCTAAATCTCCTTCTAAAAGCCTGAGAATGTCATTCATCAAACGAAGAAACATTGCTTATTTTTGCCAGCAGCATATGGAGTCATACAGCTTCAGCTGCGAGATTTCTGAGAGATTTTACTGAGAAAAGACCTGATGACTGGAGAAATGAGTGCGACAGAGAGTTTTGTTTGAGAATGAAAAGAGTTTTCGAAATGTTCAGCATATAATGACTCAAATTTTAAGCAATCATATAGCTTTAGAAGACAACTTTTATGGTGCTTTTTTGTCATTTCGGAGCTTGAAATACCCTTTATGTTGAAAACTATTGATTCCTTCAATGCTGTTTAGCAGAGTTGTGGACTTTTATCGCATGACTTGGACTTGACTTGCGACTCTACATAATCAAAGAACTTGGACTTTGACAACAACTTGCGACTTGACTTGGAAAGACTTTATACCTTCTAAAACCAAAGATCAGAGTTCAAATCAATGATTTATTTCCCCCAAAAAACAATTTGTTTGATTTTCATATCTGCATTCCCACGCTCCACATTCAACCAATCAGACAACCAACCAGTCGAGAGTAGGGCCAAGTTTGAAGATTGCACATTCAAGGATGGCACAACCAAAATTATCCCAAAGGTAATTTCATTTGGATATAAAGAATACAATAAATGTGGATTTCATCAACAATGTTTAATTTTGTGAGGCATCTGAAAACCCACAGACAGAGGTAAGTTGAGATTTTTAACTGTTACATGTCAGCTATGGTTCAGTGGCATTTAACTTATCGTGTTAGCTGGGTTAGTAAGCAAGCTATTTAGTTCCACAGAGCTCAGTGCACTGTAAATTCAGTTTTGGCATGAATAATTTTGCATGCCTCATTGCTTAAACCAGCTAAAAGAAGCACTATGGACCAACGGTTGCCACCCGTACCGTAAAATATGGGATCAGCCCCATATTTAAAGATGAAATGATGCGTGCCATATCGAATGAATATGGGACACGATTTGTCCCATATTTAAGCTGGTCAGAAGGTGTCACGGCGAAATCATTCCAGATCAGTAATTTAACATTAAGTAGGAAATTTTGCCTACTGTGGGTAAGGGGTTGTCTTAAAAGTCCACACATTAAACTAAAACACACTGATAATGTGGAAGTTGTGGTAAGGGACCATCTAAAAAGTCCACACATTGTGCTAAAATGTGCTAATACTATGGATGGTGTAATTACTATAGTAATTAATACCCAGACACTAATTTGAGCAAGGAGCACTAATGACTTGTTAAGACTTACATACTCTACGCAAGTACGTGAACACAGATGCACCTTGCTATGCAAGCTCGATTTCACGTGTCGTTGCATTGTGAAATGTATCAGCGCACAATTCATAACACAATGCAAGTACGCACTGCATTCTCAGCGTTGCCGCAAGGGGCGCTAGAGCAGATTTTCTTCTTTCGATCAACAACTGTCATGGCGGACTCAGGCAGCAATTTGAGTTGAATCTTTTAGAAAAATATATAACTTTTTGTCCCCAGTCCATTCAAACGAACTTGTTTTTTCTCCGTGTCTCTTCCCACTACTCAACTATCGACTCATCAACCACATTCGGTCTGCATCCACAAACGTAGGCAGCTGACTTGCTGCCTAATCAGTTAATGGATAACTAACAGCTGTTTTGAATGAATGGAACTCCGAACTGATCTCCGAACAGTTTGAAAAGCACCTTATTTTCATCCTGCCGCCGTATACAGCCTCCAAAGGCAGCATTTTCCTGGTTTCAGACGCAGCACCGGTTTCGTGGTCACGCGTAAAAATCTATTGCCTTCTTGTTGTCTGAGGTTTGTCACCGTCAGAGCAACGCAAATGTGCACGTAATGTATGTACAACGGGACCACGCGTTGGCCATGCGCTGGCCAAGCGCTCACGTCTGTGTTTGTGTACTTGCGTGAAGTATGTTTCGGCCTTTAAAGTTGAGGACTTGTGACTTGACTTGGACTTGAATGCAAAGACTTGAGACTTACTTTTGACTTGCAAAACAATGACTTGGTCCCACCTCTGCTATTTAGTGACTGATTCTACAACAATACGGCAAAATAGAAATTTTATTTTTAAGAGGGTTTTCAAACTGAATTGAATGTGATGAGATATAAAGACTGGGTGCTGGAAAGTAATACAATAAATAGCCAATACATTATTCTATTGCGTTGTCTTCACAAACTGAACGTTAAAACGAACATATACCGTGACCATTGCAGTCCAAATCACAAACAAATGACTCCTATGAGCCTTGATCAAGAAGACTCTCAACCAAGTTTGAATCAGTAACAAATCACTGAATCTGTCAGAGCAATTAGCGTCCATCTTTGTTTTTATTAAGTAAATGCGTTACACGGGCGTCTCTGACCGCTGCGTCACAACTCACTGTTTTTTAAGCTTGTCGTATAGGAACGGCGTGTTTTTTAGATGTTTGTCAAGTTAAAAGAACTTAAACTTTTAAAAACGTCTCTTCGGGGGCCTGGGTAGCTCCCATTAAAGACGCTGACTACCACCCCTGGAGTCACTAGTTAGAATCCCAGGGTGTGCTGAGTGACTCCAGCCAGGTCTCCTAAGCAACCAAATTGGCCCAGTTGCTAGGGAGGGTACAGTCACATGGGGTAACCTCCTCGTGGTCACTATAATGTGGTTGGCTCTCGGTGGGGCACATGGAGAGTTGTGCTTGGATGCTGCGGTAGATGGCGTGAAGCCTCCACACGCGTTATGTCACCGCAGTAACGCGCTCAACAAGCTACGAGAAAAAATGCACAGATTGACGGTCTCAGATGCGGAAGCAGATTGAGGTGAGTCACTACACCACCACAAGGACTTAGAGCGCATTGGGAAATGGCCATTCCAAATTGGGGAGAAAAAGGGCCAAAAAAAATAGTCTCTTCATTTCACTGAGCTGCTTCTATCTTTTTTATATTTTAAGAACATTATAGTACTGCAGAGTCCAGTAAAAATATGATACAGAACTGCAGAATCATGTAAAAGTTTATAATCTATAACACAAAGACATATTCAGAAATCAAACAACATCTTTAAAATCTCAATTGTTTTCCCTAGACAGCAAGGACTTTATATGGAGAGCAAATGGAGACTTTCCTAAAGCACAAAGAAAAAGACCCTAGGAATCTCACGTTTCCTCTAGAGTTTCAGAAGAGATCAAGATTTGCCAAGACACCAGCTTCTACCGTCAGTCAGATCTCAATAAGATTTCAAACATTTCTCATCAAATTCTTTCAAGACCAAATGATCTGAGCTATGCTATCCACAATAGCGTTTAGCTTTTCATTTCTGCTTAGGAATTTTAAAAGCAGTATCTGAGACACAGTTGATACCTACATTAATGGAACCATAAAGTCCCGAGATATGAAATAGGGATGGGTATTTTGGTCATTTTGTCTACTCGAGTACTCCGACTAATTACCCGAGTACTTGTCGAGTACTCGAGGGGCGTTTTCATGTTCATAACTGTATATATAATAACATGTCTGACAAACGTCTATGGCTGCTGCATTGTTGTTCCAGTGTATCGTTACAAAATGTACAAAAGATTGCATAATCAAAATGTAATGCATCATATTTTATCATTATGTGAAGATTCACTGCGCAGCTCTGAAAGAATGTGCCCAACGCACGTCTGTCTGTTCTTCCTTCAGGTTACCGTAGAAATCTTAGTAAGCGCGCACCAGTTTTTTTAGTGACTGTCTGAACCATCTATTTTCAAATAACAGGAGATGCCATAACCATTGCATTTTTAATATCCATGTTAAATTGAAGTTTAGTTTGAAGACGCTGCATTGTGTTCCATTTAGCTGCGCTCTGTCTAGCTCTGTCTAGCTGTTTGAAACACTCGCCTGCTGTATATGCGTTGCTTCAGCACGTTGAGTCCACTGCCACATGCGCCTGGTGTGTGTGTGTCACCAAGTGTTCGCTCGTGAGGAAAGCCTCGATGCTCCATATTGTGTTTATTCATGAAGCGTTCCATTCAACTCGGAGAGTCAGAATTTCCACCTTTCAACTGGGGAAACTGCAACGGAATGACACTTTTTATTGGACATCTAACTTGGAAACTCGTGCAGAAATCTTCCAACTCCCATTTCGTCGAGATGCAGGTGCATGTTACTTCACGCAGGGAGGTTTACAGTCAGTCACAAATGTTTACTTATATAATAATTTCCATTAACGAGTCAAAGTTCTTACATGAAATGATAAAACGTGTTTAGCAAACGTTTTGCAGAGACAGGTGTTCAAAACATGGTTAATTACACTCTCTTTTGATTATCGTAACGATAGCATTGCAGCGTCGTATCAGTTTGGTTGCTGTGAGACGTTTTTTTTTGGTTTCGTTTTTTCTCCCTTTTCTCCCAATTTGGAATGGCCAATTCCCAATGCGCTCTAAGTCCTCGTGGTGGTGTAGTGACTCTCTTCAGTCTGGGTGGTGGAGGATGAATCCCAGTTGCCTCCGTGTCTGAGACCATCAACCCACGCATCTTATCACGTGGCTTGTTGAGCGCGTTGCCACGGAGACATAGCGCGTGTGGAGGCTTCACGCCATCTACCACGGCAACCATGCACAACTCACCACGCGGGCGAGAACGAACCACATTATAGTGACCACGAGGAGGTTACCCCATGTGACTCTACCCTCCCTAGCAACCGGGCCAATTTGGTTGCTTAGGAGACCTGGCTGGAGTCACTCAGCACGCCCTGGGATTCGAACTAGCGAACTCCAGGGGTGGTAGACAGCGTCTTTACCACACTGTGAGACGTTTCTGACAATCAGTGTACCCCTCAAAACCACAACGTAATCAATCTCAAAATTAAAAATAAGCTCCTTTGTGTGTTTAGCTGTCAGGTAATTGTCACTGGTTTTCGAATTAAGTGAAAAGTCACATCATGCGTGATCACTATCGATCATCGTTTTCATGATTGCATGCAATGCTGTCGATTGCAGCCATGTCCGAGTACTCGAGTACTCGTGCCCATCCCTTATATGAAAGAGCAGTAATAAAATGAGCAATAAAATTGCTACACACTTTTATAATTATTCTGGTTTTGCATGCTAGAATTTCTCAGTAGAATTTCTGTTACTCTTAAAGTAGAACAAATGGAATACAGTAAAACTCTGTTGGGCGTCTTTAGATGAAATGAGGTCCCATTCAGAGCAAACTGTGAACTCCATGCCGATATCTACACCTGCTGTTCAAACACACACTGATCCTGCGGTTAGATTCATAGCACCATTTGAAACTACAAAGCGCACTGACTGGAGTTCTGTAAAGGACATTCACACACAGACCGTGACTGCAGAAAACTGATCCTAGATCAAAATTTCTGAAACGTTCTGACACCCGATTCACAAAATTGTGCTTTTTAGCGACCAACACGATATGGACTTAAAATATGGAAGTTAAAAACGTTTTAATTATCGATTTGTTTCTAACACCAACCTACCGGTTTGCTTCAGAAGACATTAATTAATCAACTGGAGTCGTGTGGATTACTTTTATGCTGCCTAAATATGACTTTTGGACCGTCAAACAGCCAGCAGTCTAATGGCACCTGTTTACTTGCATTGTATGGATAAACAGAGCTGAATTGTGCTTATAAAAAGCTTCACTTCAGTTCTGCAGAAGAAGGAAAGTCATACACATCTGGGATGGCTTAAATGTGAATTTTTGGGTGGACTATTTCTTTAATGGCCGATGCCGATATTTAGAGAGCAAAATGTCCGATCTCATGCACTGTAAAAAAGGAATTGTTGAGCAAAGTTAAAAAAATTTTTTTAAAAAATCAAGGCAACATGATGCAGTAAGATTTTTGAGTCTTAATAATTGTCTTCAATAACATTGCTTTATTTAGTCAATTTGAATTTGTTTGTTGACTAAATACTAAATTTCTTGTTCAGCCAACTATCAGTTTGCAATGCGAGAACTTTCATTTTGTAAGCATTTCAGTCTTATATGTGGTTTTAATTTACTTTTAAATTAAGTTAACTGCAATCTTTGCCTCTGAAGAGAGGTGTGTCTTGCAAGGCAAGACATTACGTGCAATTGTTTGAAATAGACACAATAGACATCAACCCTTAAAGAGCACCTATTATGGTTTTTAAACATGCCTAATTTTGTTTTAAAGGTCTCATATAATAGATTTACATGCATCCAAGGTCAAAAAACACTTTAATTTGCTCATAATTTAAACTGAAGCATTACCTTTTTTTCCTAGTGTCAAAAACGACTCGTTCAATGATCCGTTCTAAAGGATTCATTCTAAACTCCGCCTTTCAGAGAGCCTACTCTGCTCTGATTGGTCAGATGTCCCAGTCTGTTGTGATTGGTCTACCGCTTAGTGTAGTGTTTGAGGGCGGGTCAAAGCTGTTCGCGAGCAGCTAATGAAGACCAGAGGCGGGTTTTTTGTTACGAAATTAAGTAGGTTAGTACAGGAAGTAAGTCTGGAATTACCAACGACTCGTTTCAGGTGTTCGGAATCGGTTCTTTCTTTTGGGAGTCAATAACTCCATTTGTCGTGCACTTTGATTTTTGAAACTTTGCAGACTTTTTTACATTCACAAACAGCTATATAACACACTACATGAAAGGTCATATTTAAAAACCATAATAGGTGCTCTTTAAAACACAAACCTCAATAACGATGACAATCAACAAAACCTCATTAAGTTAAACATCACCGCACAACAATTAGCTAACATTAGCAACAAAAAACAATAACAGCATAAAGTCAGCAAACAGCAAAAAAAAAAAAAAAAGCCTATAACACTAACCGCATACAGTAATTTATTCATGTCGCAATGCATGCTGGTAACTCTCAAATAAGCAACATGAAATTGTTCGTTCAGACAACTATGTTAGGCTAGATGGGACAACATTTGGGGGAATATTGTTGGTCTTATGTGTTTTTATGTAGATGGAAAGTTATTCACATTTCGCAGTATCTGTGACTCAAACACACCATGGTGACAGCAGTCATGGTTACTACAAAATTACTATAGTAAAACCATGGTTAATGTTCGTTAAGGTCTTTAACTAAAAAAATCCTTTTCTCTAATTAATAAATCAACATTTTACCTTAATACCTGCACTATTACGCTACATGCAATGACATAAAATGCATTTCAAACTCTACTGCACATATATTCAATATTCGGAAGCTGTACATCACTATAGAAGGAACTTTGCTATTAAAATGGATATGAGGGATGTTGTGAGGCAGCTCGAGTGTTTTAATCATACATGAAATCTCAGCGAGTATTGACGCTGACTACCACCCCTGGAGTCGCGAGTTCGAATCCAGGGTGTGCTGAGTTACTCCAGCCAGGTCTCCTAAGCAACCAAATTGGCCCAGTTGCTAGGTAGGGTAGAGTCACATGGGGTAACCTCCTCGTGGTCGTGATTAGTGGTTCTCGCTCTCAATGGGGCGTGTGGTAAGTTGTGTGTGGATCGCAGAGAGTAGCATGAGCCTCCACATGCTGTAAGTCTTCGTGGTGTCATGCACAACGAGCCACGTGATAAGATGCGCAGACTGACGGTCTCAGAAGCGGAGACAACTGAGACTTGTCCTCCGCCGCCCGAATTGAAGTGAGTAACCGTGCCACCATGAGGACCTACTAAGTAGTGGGAATTGGGCATTCCAAATTGGGAGAAAAGGGGATAAATCATACACGGAAATCACACATCATCAGCGGAGTAGGGAGACATGTCGCAGGCATTGAACACCCCAATTGCTTTAGTTATTGTTTTATGCCTGTCTGAATTAGCACCGAGTGCTTGCTTAAAAACAGAAGGGAGTTTGTGCAGTTTCGGCTCATCTAAGGCTTTCCCTGATGATTTCGGCATAAATGATCATATGTCGATGTATTACCAGTTTACAGCACTCGTGTCGAGCGATGCCTGCAAACAGTGCCTGTTTTGTAAACGTTTTTTAACCTTCGCTGTTGTAATTGACTGCAAAAAGAAAATGTTTCCAGACAGAAAACCTGAATAATGCAGGGGGCTTCTCTATCAGCGGCTCGTTTTCTCCACTTGCCATTTTCAACTACACACAATGTGTGAAGAACAGTGATGTCATCAAGCTGACCCACGTGAAACACAGGCAGAGCGTATCCATCTACAGATCCATTCAGGTGCACTGGTGGAGCTTGTAACTGTGCGTGTCTATTTGACGCTTTATTTTCTTCACAAAGCCTTGTGCTCCAGATTCGTCAATAAACTTGGTGAACCACAGTGCCAATGCTTCCCGAACCGTTGGTGGCAAACCGTACGGTTCGGTTTTTTTTTTACCGAGAACCGTTACACGCCTAGTGCCGATATATATGATATCACACAATTAAATATGATGTGCATGACGTACCAGTACATAAAATTGGTTAAAATTAAATTAACTTTTATTTCGCATAATATTTACCCAAAATCTCATACAAAAACAAACTTTGTGCATTTTGAAAATAAATCAAAAAATTAACATTTTTGTGTGTTTTAGATGGTAGATAGCAGCTTAAGCTTCACAGGTCGAAATCGCTGGATTTGCGCAAGTTAGGCTTGTGAATTAAGTCTTTTAAAGACATTAAATTGTTTTGTTTAGACAGCTTATGATGAAAGTTATATTGACGTTTTTATCATTAGATAAGACAATTAAAAGTTACAGGGAACTGTTGGGGAGAATGAAATGTGAGCTCATGCTTCCAATCTTTTAAAATGATCATTTGTTGCACACCGGTCTATTATTGTGGTAACATGATGGCACGTAACAACAAAACTAACTGTGGTTGACACAGCAAGCAGGCATTTCTTGGTGCCTTCAAATGGGAAAATCTATAGACTTATGCCGATATTTTAAAAATACCAAATATCGGCCGGTATTTTACATGCCACAGATGGCTCCTTCACATGCAAGCAGGCGTTTCTTGGTGCCTTCAAATGGGAAAATCTATCGCCTGATGCCGATATTTTAAAAATATCAAATATCGAAATATCGGCCTCGTTGATATATCTGTCGACAACTAGTTCTTTAGTTTTTTTGTTTAGGAGTAAAATAGTGAAATGGGAACTATTATTAATAATTTACATTATTATTAATATTGGCAACACTATTGTGTTAGCTAGTTAGAGAACAAACATTTGACGCAATCTTTACGGTGATAAAAAGCCATATTACTACAAAAATGAACGTAAAATGCTGTGCGGAGACTTCGGAGAACACTTTTGAGTGATGACTCTTGTGAATTGCATTGGCTCACAAAACTTATTGGCCAAACAGGAAAATATATCGCCCGATGCCGATATTTTAAAATGATTAAATATTGGCCGATATATCGGCCGACCAATAATTCTTTTGAACAAATTATTTTTAATGACTTGATCGAACCATTTTCGCAAAGCTTTGGTAGATCACCCAACTGTGAGGAATGATTTTGTTTTTGGAGTAAAACTGTAAAATGGGAACAATGTTTTACAAAATGGGAACAATTCATATTATTAATAAATGGAGATCATTATTAATATTAGCAACACTGTTGTTAGTGTTGTTAACAATAATGTTGCAACAGTAAACAACATTTGTTGCAATCTACATATATAACCTAATAATGAAAATTGTGATAAACAGCAATTTTACTACAAAAAAAATTAAATATAAAATGCCGTGCGGAGAATTCTGAGAAAACTTTTGAGTGATAACTCTGTTGTTAATCGATTTTTGAGCTGACTTAAATCAACCTAATCGTCTAAATGAACCGATACCCTAAAATGAATCGGACTTCTCAATACTATTCTGATATGGAAATAAACACCTCAAGCAATCAGACCAACTGTCTGATTTTCACGTGAATAAAATGGGCGAAAAAACCTTTAGACCTGCATTAAATTAACCCAATCCTAAAGACCAGAATAGAGACTTGGAGGAGAACTCTTTTGACTTGGGCCAGTAAGCAACACCCTAGCAACCTCTGGGAAACCCCCCTAATAACCACATTGCAAGAGCCCAAAAACACCACTAACCCTAGTTCTTGCAGAGACTTCTGACTAAACAGAATATACATTTTTGCATGTAAAAGTTTACTTGCTACTAAAAGACTCAAACAAATATCAGAAAAAGGAAGCGCTTACTACTGTATATCAACCCTAACCAAAAATACACCTTTGGCCTTTTTAGTTATGAATTAAGACATTATTTTGTCCATTTAAGAACACTTTTTTCCTTGCAAGTATTTCCCCCACACATCAAGTCATTGTGTCAATACCTGCTACAGTGAGTTGTGCGGTTCGGCTGCTGATTGTTCCCAGATTGTCGATGGTTGCCACACACTGATAGACCCCCTCATCAGGCTTATTGTGTTTGGAGTGGACCACCGTGCTGATGAGTAGAGACCCATCTGCGAGCTGTCTTCTCCGATCGTCTGCTGCCAGATTCAGGAACGTTCCGTCCTTCTTCCATTCTACCCTTACTGGAGCATCGCTAACGGCCGAGCAGTTCAGAACGGCGGGGAGACCACGTACAGCCATCGTGTCGACGGGTTCCACAGAGAACCTGAATGGAGTGAAGCCCCGAATATTAGAACCTGAAAAAAAGAGAAAAATACATTAAAAGGTGATTTGCATACTATACAATTCATGCGGTAGAACAATTCGCATTTAGGGACATTGACAAATAAGGCTGTCCGAGGTGATAAAACACACAGATAAAGTCCGTAGTCATAGCATTTAAAAAAATAAAAAATAAAAAATATTAAAAATGTCAAGTGGTGTAATTTCCTTGCACCTTGAATACATGAGTGTAAAAATAACTTTCAAAAAAGTTTAAAGTAAAAAGTCAAATAAAAAATGTGTCATGAATATCAACAAGTTTTCTTAGGGTTACTCCAGTTGACAAACTAAATGTGCCTTTCCATTAAAATGTCAGAATATTATTTTAAAATGTCACACAATCAAAAGAGTTTAGGAGTCTTTGTTTTTAGTAACATGATAACAAAATTGCTAACTGCATTTTGGTTACACCACCTGACTTTGGTTTGGTGGATTTTTCCCCCCAAATATTAAGTTGTTTAAAACAAGATTATTTCACTGCTTACTTTAAGAAATAATAATAAAAGATTATTTAAAACGACATTTTCTTTTTCAGATCATTTCCAATATGTTCATCATAGTAAGTGTATTAAAGTGCATTTTTAATTGTATTTTTGAATAACTTAATTGATCCAGGGGAAAAAAATGTCATTCTCTTCCAGTTGAGTTTCAAATATGGCTGATTTCGAGGGGTTGCATGCTGTTAGCCAATCATAACAATCATAACTTGCGTTGATGTTTTACGGAGGTGCTTAGGCCAAAACCGAGCGTTTCAGACAGAGGGCCAGAGACAGGCTGGGAAACAATCATATACCAAATTACTATAGTTTTGGTGCAAAAAAAAAAAAAACTTAATTACCAGTTGACCCTTAAGGAAGATAATAAAATTATTAAAAAGAGAATTTCATGACCCCTTTAAGCATTAGCATTCAAGAAAACAAGACAGAAATAGTCATTTTAAATGGACACAAGACCATATAATCACTGGAATTGAGAACAAATATAACGAAAGCCAGTGTGCTGGTGGGTCGCACCACAAAAATGGGTTGCAGGTTCGTTCTTATTCGGTCACGGACACTGGGGGGGAAAACAAAACAAAATGCATTAATAAAATAGACGAACCTTATTATAATGCATAGCTAAATTGCAAAATAAATAACATTTAAAATAAAACATTTCCCATATCTTTTGTTGACGTCAAATTTGTGTGTCCAGTCAAATTCTATGGTATTTTGGTCTCCTCCGTCACTCGGTAGAAGATAGCAAATTTACGTAGACGCCAACATGGACAGTCAGCTTGACATGCCCTCGTCTTCAAAAAACCATGAACAAAATTACACTAGGTCAAACAAAGCAACCAATACCGCTGAAATGCATGCAAATTATGTCAATCATACAAGAGATTACAGCTTTTGCATCTTGTTCCTCTTGTTAGCGAAGCGATTTCCCATCTGGAGCGTTTACGGGTCACAATCTTTATGAAGTTACTTTCCCCTTTCCCTTGTGAAACGGCTAAGCAAAAATAACTCTGGCTGACATAATTGCTTGACAATTTTTGTGACGTATAATTAAAATACATAACAGTGTCCAGTCACCAACTCGCATTGTTCAGACAGCGATAATGGCCAATTATCTGCACCAGTGGTGTTGTGCAAAAACAATTATGGGAAGACAGTCCATAACGTAGCAAACAATCTGCTTCTTACTTTAATTATGTGGGAAATGACAAGCTTCTAGAGTTCGACACAAAGCGCGGAACGCCAAACAATCCCTGTGACTGATGCTAATTTGCTTGGTCGCTTGCTTGCCACGAAAGCTAATTTGATACAAAAAAATTGGCACCTGAAAAAAAGTTTCTCAAGACATAAAAGATGCAAAAAACAATCATTTAAAACTCTACCATTTCTGTAATTACAAGGTTTATATTATAAAACTCTTTATAGATTAGCAAATTTAAATGTCACTAAATTATTTCTTTTAGTTCTATTTATTTTCCAAGGTTTAAAAAGACTAAAGATGTAGAACCAACTATGAAGTTTTGAATTTCAGTTAAATTAACACTAACTGAATATGTCTTTTACAAGCTCCCAAATGCCAAGTTTAGGTAAACAACGAGGAATTACACATTTGGCAGTAGGGGAAACTTGTCGAGATTACTTTTCTGACAGTAAAATCCAATTTCCTTGAAGTTTGGTTGTTCAGTTCAATTAAACGTGATCTAAAAATGTTCCCATGCAAGTAAAAAATGGAAATCCACCATCATTACGATAGATGGCAATTGTTGAAAAGCCAGCAGGGTTACATTTAGACTAATATCGCCAAATGTGCCCATGTGATGCCAGAGTTTATGGCTGACATGGGCTGGCTGCGAGTAATCAGATGGAGTCCATAATTGCTGTTGGAGGGTTAAAGTGATGTATCCTTGACCCAGAAGTCCCGAGACAGGCAGAAAATGAGGCTGTGGGCTTGATAAGTATAAGCTGTTAGCCGTAGCCTGCACACTTGGGGGAAAACCCACTTCAAAACCGCCAGTCAGTGAGACCTCTCGGAAAGGGGCAAGAGCTCTCCAGAGAAATGAAATACTTGTGAATGAAAGAGAGCCATTCTGACAGATGCATAGAGTGAGAGAAAAACAACCCAGAAGGTATTAGGAGGGAGGGCGTGAAGAAAGCTAAGATACAAAACAAAATCAAGGAAATTGGTCAAAGTGTCACACATTATTTACTTCCTGAATCTAACAGACCGTGACAAGCTTCGGTTTGTTTGGTGGAACTGTTGCATTGTGGGAATGCATGTGAGTGGCATTTAAGATAGCAGACAATGGTGGCGAGCAAAGATTGAGTGTGGAAGGCAACACAATGACGCTTTAAGTGGGGATACAAGCAGGGATTTGCGCCTTCATGAAAACTGTCAACAGTCTCTGGGGTAGGTCGAAGTTGTGTGTCCATTTGCAGCCCTAGTTTCATAGTTTTACATTCACCCTTTACATATGGGTGAATCTCATGAAACCGTTCAAGAACATGAACCCATTATATTTCACACCAAAACGGAAAATAAATAAATAAGAGATTACGTTTGATAATGCTTGATAATTCAACAGCCTAAGTTTATGGATTTAAGGAAATGGTTTGCCAGCTCAACAGCGAAAACTTCACGACCGAATGTAGGCAGTTCAAGTATGGCCAAGTTGCCTTGTGGCAGTGACACAGCTAGCTCAGCTAATGATAATGTTGACATGCTAGTGACAGGGCCCGGTGACAGCAGAGCTACTGCTTCCAACCTGGATGATGACACTTGCCCGGATGATTTGGGGATGGATGGACCCATGCAAGTCAGACTAAGTACGTATCCCACGCACCTGTTTGGTACCAGAAAGAGATCGTTTTTTTGCACATGTGGTTTCAGTTAAGGTGGATGTGGCTTTCTGATACCCCTGCAGAAAATATAGCACTAGATGTGCTACACAGATTGGGCAGGCAACTAGACTTGACCCAGCTTTTACAACCAAAGGCTTCAATGACTGGAAGCACGCCGTTGAAACAAATAAAGGCTTAAACAGACATGAAACATCTAAAGAACATTTGACTTGTTATAGTACGTGGAGAGAAAAAAAATAGGCAGAACAGATAAAGAAATTTAACACTACTGAATACAGATTAAATACAGAGAAATCGATACTACATTTCTTCTCTTATTGATGTTGTGGAGTTCTTGGTGTCTAATCTGTTGACTCAGAGGTAAAATCGAGGCCTTTGATGAAACGGACGAAGGTGGGAATGGACTGTTCATGTCATTACTGAAATTTAACATCAGGAAGGACCCTCAGTTGGCCCACATTGTGAAAACCATTCCAAAAAATGCCACCTACACAAGCCATGAAATTCAAAACGAACTCATTGCTGTAATGAGCAGCACTGTGACTGATACGACAGTGAAGGAAATCGGTGATTCATGGCTTATGGTGAAAGTAGATGGAACCAGGGACACTACTGGAATGGAAAACATTTCCATTGTAGTTCAATACGTCAATGACAAAAACACTGGAAGTTACAGAACGACTGCTTGTGATAACCATCGCAAATTTTGGCCATGCACAAACCATCACAAACATCATATTTTCAGAGCTAACCAAGGCAGGCTTAAATACATCTAAGATTCTGAGTCAAGTGTACGATGGAGCCGCAGAGAAGGCGGGCAAGTGTGTTGGAGTTCAACGGCTTTTGCAAGAAAATTTGGCCGGGAGGTACCTTACGTACACTGCCTAAACCATCATGCGTTGTCTGCCATCACGATTTTTGCAGCATATTCAGCATGCTTTATAACTACCCATGGTTGCCCTGCATTATAGAGGAGACAGATTCAGTCATTTGCTTGACCAGAGGTGGAAAGGCCACCTGACAACTGTCGCCGTTATCCTCAGTTCATTCGAGGACATTACATTAGTTCTTGAGCATGCGAGCTCGGCAAGACTTATTGAGCTGAAGTTTGCTTGGAGGCAGTTGAGCTGTTAAGGGAAGTGACGGATCAAAGCTTCTTGTTCATCTGTCATCTGGTTCACAATGTATAGGCCTAAAAGATTAATTGTGTGTGTGCGCGCGATCAAAAATATTCTACCCTATTTTTTAGATTTACTCATATTCATTCATAACAAAATTCCATAAAAGTCAATTGAGTTATCTTTAACAAATTTAAATTAATAAAACTTGCATATATTTTTTATTTTAACCATTTAATATTGTTAAATATTACTCCTTTTAGTTTGTAGAATTTTGTTATGAAACTTAAATGTGTAAAAATAGGCTAAACAAACACCGATCAGCCACAACATTAAAACCACCTGCCTAATATTGTGTAGATCCCCCTCATGCCGCCAAAACAGCGCCAACCCACATCTCAGAATAGCATTCTGACACACTATTCTTCTCATCACAATTGTACAGAGTGGTTATCTGAGTTACCGTAGACTTTGTCAGTTCGAACCAGTCTGGCCATTCTCTGTTGACCTCTCTCATCAACAAGGCGTTTCCGTCCACAGAACTGCCGCTCACTGGATGTTTTTTGTTTTTTGGCACCATTCTGAGTAAATTCTAGAGACTGTTGTGCATGAAAATCCCAGGAGATCAGCAGTTACAGAAATACTCAAACCAGCCCATCTGGCACCATTTTATTTTATTCCCCATTCTGATGGTTGATGTGAACATTACCTGGAGCTCCTGACCCACATCTGCATGATTTTAAGCACTGCACTGCTGCCACACGATTGGCTGATTAGATAAATCGCATGGATGATTGTTGGTGCCAGATGGGCTGGTTTGAGTATTTCTGTAGAGAGAAGCCGCGTATAGGTGGTTAAAATTAAATCTGACACGTTAGGTTTAAATAACCCGTTTTGTTTTTTTTTTTAAATCTGTCAAAATGACAAACAGCATTTGGAATTATCCTTAAATGTCCTTAAACATTTCAATTAACGCAACGTCTGATTAAAACGCCCTGTACCCTGTAGGTTCTTGTGCTGCTCAATCCTGCCAACAAGATACTGCAAGGAGAGGATACAGACCTTTTAACTGGCATGAAACTTGTATCTTCAGCTGCCGAATGTGTGTGCAATCAACGCAGTGAAGATGAATTCTGCATGCTCTGAGACACAGTTACAGCAAGCATGGCATCTACACCAGCTGTCCCAGCAAAACGGTGTTGACAGGTAAATAAGAACCTGAGTGTGTATGTAGCTGAAGAAACAACTGGAGCCAACATCAATGATAAAACAGAGCTACGCAGGCTGTACTTCAGTGCTTTGGATAATGTTCTTGGCGAAATGGAGGCACGTTTTAGTGAACGTAATTCAAAGTTGGCCACAACGCTTGCCACTCTTGATCCAGAAAGTGAGACATTTTTAGATGTCAAGTCCATAAAGCCCATCATGGATTTAACATATTTTCCCATTGTGGAAACGGAGTGCATCGTTGCAAAACAATTTATCTCCAGAATCATGACGGAGGAAAGTCAGCAGAAGATGACTGTTAGGAGACTTCTTTCTGAACAACACAAAGTACTCGAAGCTATGCCCAGTGTTTTGTTCGCACTTAAACTTGCTGTCACATTCGGGGCATCCACCGCCATGTGTGAGAACTGCTCTGTGCTCAAGAACATTTTTCGGACCACAGACGAGCAATGACCCACACTCGTAAGGCTCAGCTCATGCATCTTGCGTTTGGAAACTAATGGAAAGACCTAGTTCTGAGAAAGTTTAACACTTCCAAGAATCATGATTATATTAGCCCCATTTTATCATCGTTACATTGGCTAATACGAATTGAATAGGTAATTTTAAAATTCTGTTAACTACGTACAATGCTTTGAATGGTCTAGCTCTGCAGTGCTTAAGTGAACCTCTGACACGCTATATTCAGTCACGTTCATTACAATCACAAAATTCTGGCCTGTTAATAGTTCCTAGAATATCAAAATCCACAAAAGGAGGTAGATCCTTTTCCTATTTGGCTCCTAAACTATGGAATAGTCTCCCTAACACTGTTCGAGATGCAGACACACTCACTCAGTTTAAGTCTAGACTAAAGACTCATCTATCTAGCCAGGCATACACCTAATTTATTCTTCAACTCACAATTAGGCTGCTTTAATTAGGTCTGCCAGAACCAGAAACAATGATCATGATCTATAACTCTGCAATAAATTGAAATGGCATCTATGCTAATATTATTCTATTTGTTTCCCTGTCTCAACCTCGGGACTCCTATCCCGAGGTCACCAGAACCGGCCAGATCCAGCTCCGTTCGTGCTTCATATTGGACTCCACTGCTACGTGTCTCTGAGTGATGATGACTAATAGCAGCCGGTGTCAGCCAGACATCACTTCAGTCTATTACGATGGACTTAGAGGATGAACTGATGCCAACTCCAACCATAAGACATGGGATACGTCATATGCCACTGTCTGAACCTTGGACTTAGGATAGACCTCACCGAACTTACAGGCCGGTTGAACTGTGATGCACCTGTTTAATCTCTGCCTGCATCACCTTGGTCTAATGATGTACTACACTCTTGAAATGGAATACATAGACTATCAATTAATTGCCAACAAAAGCCTTCATCAGCCAACTAACAAAGGACAATGCATCTATGTGAACTTCTGCAGTTAATCCAGGATGAACTTCAAAGACATCAGTCATTAATCTTACAGTTCATACAAAAGCTTTGTTTAAACACTGGCCCTTAACACTTACTTAGTTTAATAATCTTAAACCATGACTTGCACTATACATAAGTAATATTGGCATTATATTCATGATGTTAGTGAGAGGGGAACTGGCCCCCACAGTGAGCCTGGTTTCTCTCAAGGTTATTTTTCTCCATTAAACAACATCTTATGGAGTTTTGTGTTCCTTGCCACAGTCGCCTTCGGCTTGCTCACTGGGGTTCTACATACAATTATTATTGAATTACTTATTTTTAAACACAATTCACAATTGTATTATCAAACTACACAATGATGACTCTAAGACTTTATAGATATTACAGTTTCATTTTCTGTTAAAGCGTGATTTTCTGTAAAGCTGCTTTGAAACGATGTGTGTTGTGAAAGGCGCTATACAAATAAAAATGACTTCCATTCATCGCCTGCAACTCTTCTAAAGGTAAGATGCCTTTTTGCTTTAGTGCATTCTGGTGTTGGCCTGTCAGTGACATTGGCTACATTTACATGGACCCTCAATGCGAATAAGGCAATACTGCGATTAAACAGAGTATTGCGTTTATGATATTGCGATTATGCTAATAATCAGAGTAATGATAATCGCAGTAATATATGTGGAGGACTCCTATTTTAATAGCATCAAAATGCTTTAATTGGATTTCCAGTCTGACCAAAATGAGAACAGTGTCAGTGCAAAACATCATGAAACAGAAGCTCCACTTCTCAGCTACATTTGTTTCTTGCACTATTTTCCAGCAGTGGTGCTCCCCAACTGCAGAATCTACAGCCCCATGGCAAAAGAAAACATTTTCCTGAGTTGTGAATGCCAGTTTGCAGCCTTCATTGAATGTTGGTGAGATAAAAAGAGAGTATTATGCAAAAAAATGGCAAGTACGTCTTTCAAACGAGTTTGTCCTCATGGGCGGAACACAACAACATACAGCGTGCATATTCCAATTCACAAACAAGTGACTCTTATGAACCGATTCTCTTTAGTGATTCAAAACAGGCAAAGCAAGTGGCAAGTGCTGGTCATTATAATTTACGTGGGTGATTTATAATTTATACTTGCATGATGATTTCTTAGTGTGTGCCGCGTTTCATCTTAGATTAAATAGGTTTATTAAAGGATTATTCTTATTATTATTATTTTAGTGAGGTGAGGTGGATGAGGTTGGCCCCCCCAGTGATACAGTGGCCCCCTTGTTCCGAATGCCCTGGCGCCGACCCTGCTGGTCCGTTGCATTGTCTGAAAAAAATTTGCATGCTCAAAGCCAAGTGTGACCGCCCTTTAACATTTTCTCCCAAACAGATTAATGCTTTTTTTTTTTACAAGGTTTATGCTCTGCCAAGTTTTAAATCAACAAAACGACCTCCCTATCCTAAACCTTAAACTTAACCGATAGTGTCGCAAAAAGCAAATGTGAGATGAAAAACACAACCACGTCATTTTGTGGTGCTTCTATGATGCTTTAAGGTTGCGTGCTCTTCAGGACTCATACCCTAGTCCTTTACATCACAAGTGCAACGCTCTATCAGTTGAGCAACCATGCAATTTGATCACACTCAAACAAGCTTGTAAATGTATTTGCTTATGTAATGCAAACATTAAAACATGCGCTATAGTAAAAGTGTTTAGATGTCATAAGATAGTATATTTATGAACAAGAATTTGCTGTTTTACTCGTGATTTGTGTGAAAGTGAATAAGTCATTATTGTTTTAGCGCCTTTTGTTCATTTCACCAGGAAACAGCCGTGATACGTAGCCACGTAAAAATAATTTTACAAAGATGTAGGTATGATAACAGCATACTACGAGACCAGGGTTGATTTAAATACAATGGATTATTGGAACAAAATTGCAAAAACGATGATCTTTTCGCAAACACTCCTACCTGCACCTTTCGCAATGTTTTGAAAGTGCTACAGAGTCAGTGTTTACACTCTTCAAAAAGTCAACCTATCATGACTAGTTGACTCTGCACATTAAACTGGGATAGTAGAAAGTATATTAACATCTAATCAATTACACACTTCGCCTTAAAGCTCTGTAAACAGCCACTGGATTACAAAAACAGAAGCACCAATTTTAACTGAAAACTCTGTACTTGAGCAGTTTTGCCCAAAGACACTCTCTCCGTCGTCTTCCTTCATTCATCTTGCAAAAGCAATCACTTGCCATTTTTCCACTTTGCCTCTTTCAAACTCTCAGAATTAAGGTTAATTCAGTATATTCAAGCTAAGACCATAAACATAAGACACTTTTTTTATTTGAAAGTAATACAGGCTGGCTTCAATACAATTATACCTCCAACAAAGTGTTGAAACCCATCATTAACAATCAACAGGTTATAAATAGCTGCTTGTCAGAATTCTTCACACTTACTAGTCGATCAGATTGCACAGATTTCCACAATCTCCACAATCTCGTTCTGTGGAGCATTAGCATGTTAGGATACTTTACCTCACGCTGGGACTTATTACAGATTCACCAAGGATAACAACACATGTGATCTATCTCCATAAGACCTGTAGGGATGACAGGTGGGGTTCTTCATTGTAATAAAAGCATGCCTCATCTGCATTTAGTGGGGTTCCTCCCTGGAGAGCCCATTTCTACCTCATAAAACATGGAAATTGAGTGTCCCAGAGGGCAAACGTCCCAAAATCCATTTCCACACCTCTTGATTCTCAACAAGAATCAGAACCTCAAAGCAAACCAGAAACCTGGAACATCTGTTGATTGAACCCAAGAATATAATGAAATATTCAAGATTGGGGGACCAAGTGTAAATGTTTAAACATCGGACAAAGAACATATAGATTGACCATTAATCTAAATATAATGGGGATGTGTCCCGACTAAATGTGCAGTGGTGGTTTCGACCCTCTTTAAACCTATTGACCCAAAGTCTTACATCATCTGCTATCACAATAAGCTAATTTGATAAATTTAACACTTTATATTAGGTGTCTTTAACTATTATGTACTTACACTACCGGTCAAAAGTTTTGAAACACTTGACTGAAATGTTTCTCATGATCTTAAAAATCTTTTGATCTGAAGGCGTATGCTTGAATGTTTGAAATTAGTTTTATAGACAAAAATATAATTGTGCCACCATATTAATTACAGTTTTTGAAACTGATGACATGGACCAAATAATAAATAAAAGCAGCCAATAAGTGCCCAACATAGATGGGAACTCCTTCAACACTGTTTAAAAATCATCCCAGGGTGATACCTCAAGAAGTTGGCTGAGAAAATGTCAAGAGTACATGTCTGCAAATTCTAGGCAAAGGGTGACTACTTTGAAGATGCTAAAATATAACGGTTTTGATTTATTTTGGATTTTGTTTAGTCACAACATAATTCCCATAGTTCCATTTATGTTATTCCATAGTTTTAATGACTTTACTATTATTCTAAAATGTGAAGAAAAAATTATAATAAAGAATGAATAAGTGTTTCAAAACTTTTGACCGGTAGTGTACATTAAAATACATGCAATACAATGTACTTATTGTTTACAAAATTCTCACAAGCTTCACATTTGCAGCAACTGAGGTTGAGGTATGGGTAGATTAAGGAATTAGGGCTAGGGGTAATGTTAGGATAGGGTTAGGGGTTCTGAAGCAGAATGCTGAAGCCAGAAACTGACAAATTGTGCACTGTCGGTCTCATCATTTCTATTAAAAATATGCAATCAATTCATAATTTGAACAAATGCTGTTTTTTTTTTTTTTTATTACAGCAAGAATCACATTAATTAATAATGCTTCAAAGTTGTCATCTTTAACATTAGTTAACATGAACATCAATGAACAATACTTTCACAGCACTTAATGTTGGCTACATTTTTTATTTAAAATCTGTATATTTTAACATTAGTTAATGCATTATGAATTAACATTAACTAATAATGAACAATTGCATTTTTATAAATGAACAATAGCCAAGATTAATTAAATTAAATGCTGTAAAATATATTGTTCATTGCAGGCCTGGCTCCAGCTCTAAGATGTAAGGTGGGCCATAGGACCCGCCGGGTGGGCCGAACAGTTGGAGGGGTGGGTGTAGGTGTAGTTCTCAAGGTGGGCCAAGTTCATGATTGGGTGGGCCAGGCCTGATTCATTGTTAGTTCATGATACTACTGTAAATACACGTTAACAAAAAGAACCTTATTGTTAAGGGTTACCAATTGCCTAAAATTGTTATGTAACGGGGTTGAGGTTAGGATGACAGGGCTGAAGACTGCAACAAGTTTAAATGCACACATCATCTTACTTTTTTTTTTTTCTCCATATGAATTACTTGGTAACAGATTTCATTATCTTGGTTTTGGATTGGCATGCTTGTCTGGAAGTTATACAGAAGTCAGTACCTAAACTGAAGTGCTACACTTAAATTACACATACAGTTTAGTTCTTATTTGATGAACACAAGCAGCTAATATCACTACGCATTTACAAGTAAACAATAAAAAAAAAAAAAAAAAAAAAACTCTCCAACTGGAAATAAACTTGTTTTACAAGGCTATATTTACTGCAGCTCATCTCGACAGAGGCGATGGTACTAGAGGGAGAATTTGCAGTGAGGTAACTGATTACAGCAAGACAATGAGGGCTGATTCTTTGCGCCCTACTCTTTCATCCCTCACACGAGTGAGAACAAGCAGCCGGGCCCACGGGGGGCATTATGGGAGCCCTCCGAGGGGCTGGAAGGGGGGTTGTGGGCCTGTCAAATTATTTTCCCCTCCAACGAGTGAGGTTTCAGCAGTCTTCTAGAAACAGCAGGAGGGGGAAGTCACTTCTGGTCCATTGATACAATGGCACTATTCAAGGAGGCTCCGACAAAAACTTTGCCATTAATCAAATTACAATAATAAAGCCCTACTGTTACAAGCAAACATGGCGACGGCTCAAGAGTGTGCTGTGAAATAACTGCCTTCTGCTCAGTGAAGTTCAACCAACTTTTCCCTTGTTTATTCCAAAAGACTCTTCAACTCCATGAACTCTGGCAGAAGAAAATGGCCAGGTATCCCACAACTTCAACCTCTGTGTATGTTGGAAACAATGACCCAGTCCAAAGAATGCTAATCTAGCCAAATATTTTAAATCAGCCTAAAGGCCAAAGTATACTTGGTAAAGAGTATAAAACAGTATACTTTGAAAGGATAGAGCTCTTGACCATGCAAAAGACTTTAAGGCATACGGAAAAACAAATTATACCATAGTCTTAAGATGGTTAGCTGGTCTCCCATCTTGGCCTAGCTTGTAAAGCTGGTCTCCCATCCTGCACAAAACATTTTCAGTTTTAACATTTGTTTCATGGAGTAATTATAATATTGATCCGGCATACCTAGAAGCAAAACCCTTTTGTATTTGTCAATGGGTATTCAAGAGCAAGGTTTATGAATGACATTTAGTTTTGTATGGATTCAAAAGCCTAGCGAGTTGCTTGCACCACAGTCTAATGGGATACATTTGGCCCCTACAAAAAAGTACAGTAGCAATACCTTGATTCAGTGATGGTGCTAGATGGTAATACCATAGTATGGTTTGTTTTATTCATGCTCGATTTAGTTCAACCAACTTTTCCCGTTTATTTCCAAAAGACTCTGAAGAACTCCATGAACTCTGGGGGAGGAAAAGGGCAGTTGATTCCATAACATGAACCACAGAGTACATTGAAAACAACGTTCCAGTCCAGAGAATACTAATCTAGCCATGTTAGTGGATTTGGAAAACATTTTCAGATTCTTTCACCTTTAGTTCAAACCCTAGTTCTTTTGTGAAACAAATCTGAAACAAATTCACGCACCACAAGTTTCCAGAGAAACAGTATGTCTAAATCCATAAATTGCATTCTACCCTTTCTGTGCCTCCTAAAACTTTGTTTCCCAAAATAAATCCAAAACATGTCCCTGTTCCCCAAATGAAAACTGCAATAGTGGTCCACAAAAGTTTCCTCCAGCTTCTAGCAAGGGATCAAGGCCAAGCAATAATTGATTCTACATGCCATTAGCTCCCCACAGCACAGGCAAATGCAAAAAGCCAAGCACAACAGCCCTCTCAAGCAGTAATTTTGCATTCATCTGGAGACAAAAGCGCAATGGCAACAGGAAATGGAGGGTAATGATGACAAATAATAGCCCTGGAATCAATTAATCTCTCAGGCTGTCCTCAGGGAGACGCAGGGTATCGTGGAGATCTCTGCTTCACCAGGGCCTCTCTGTAATGTAGACTGAATGGACGTAGAATAAATACTTGTGGCAAAAAGCATAGGGATGTTCAAATGTTTGAACATGAGTGAATAATTTATAAAAAAAAAATAATAAAATAAAAACATTTTTGGGTGAACTATCCCTTAAGACAGAGCAAAGGTTCCTCAATATTGTGTCAATAAAAAAAAACCATCAATGTCTTCACTGTTAGAAGTCAAAAGATGAATATAGACTTGCCCTTGGAGTAGTGATAGCCCTGAAACATACTTGCGCAAAAACATACACAAAAGGTCCTTCTAGCTAAGCAAAGTCGATTTTATGCAGTCGCATTCCGAACTGTGTCAAAGCACAATTCCTAATGCAATGACAGTACAAATGACAACGCAAATACATGAACGATTCTCGATTTTACTCATTGTCATATTCCGAAATAGTGGGAATTAGAGTAAACCGTTTTCTTCTTTGATTTCTTTCAGGTAAGCTACTGTCATGTCAGAGCAACAGTTTAAAGACAATCTTGTTGAGCAAGTTAGTTAAGTATGTTAAACTGTGGACATGCTTATAGCTAGCTACCCAAATAAAAACAAGGCATATTAAGTATAACGGAACTGTACGCTTGCAATGCATTAGCCAAGTATTTGTGCACCTGCGTAGAGTACATTTCTGGTCTTAGACTTTGCTAAACTTGCATTTAACC
Source organism: Myxocyprinus asiaticus (assembly GCF_019703515.2). Lineage (NCBI taxonomy): Eukaryota > Metazoa > Chordata > Actinopteri > Cypriniformes > Catostomidae > Myxocyprinus > Myxocyprinus asiaticus. The sequence continues at coordinate 3,297,691 of NC_059389.1, read as the reverse complement.
TGTCGAAACGAGTATAAGATGAAAACGCAAAGCTTGCCTGAGGGTAAACACATGCAGGTATTAGTGAGTAAAGCTGCTCCAATATCTCTTTCAATCTATCAGCCTCTTTCTCCTTGGGTGGGCACACAAAAAAGTCTTTTGAAGTCTTACCTAACTCTGTTGAAATATTAGTTGTTTTTTTCCTGTGAGGAGAATACCATCACGATGGATTATCCATGGTGTAATTTATGGTAATACCATGGCACTTTTTAGGCCCTAATTGGAAGGACAAAGTAAGAAGCAAATGTACACACACATACACTGTGAAAGACTGTGCTGTATAAAGCCATCAATCAGAGAAACATTACAGTGAAAAGAGCCCATCCCACCTCATTACCGACAAACAACGGCTTTTAAATCAGTCACATTATGTTTCTAAGCACTCAAACAATCACAAACCCTGGTGGACACGGAGCTTTACAGTCCACGTGCTGTACGCTAGTTTATTTGTCTCTATTGGAACACAAAAACAGTGTGCGAACATATGCTGGATGTCACTTTATTTTCAAATTAGACGTAGAGGTTGTGTGCAAGCTAATTCTTGTCAGCATATGTGTGGCGAGACAGTAAGACCAGAATGAGGTTCTGATTGGGGACATAAACAGCACTTGGTGGAGCACTGAGGGGAGGAAATTGCATTGCCATGGCAACGCTGTAATGATGACTGGCACTTCAGAACAACCAACCACAGCATCCCATTGGGAATGCACCTCCCAAACAACAGACGATATGTTGCCTCAGGCTTGTTTTTTCCTCTCAGAGAACACAAATTGACAGCACTGGTGTGGACTACCTCAACCGTCGGGGTCCCCAGTGACCGACAGGCCTTGAGCAGGTTGGACTAGTGGGCCTGTTCAAACACTTAACATCTTAAGTGTGTGTTGTGGGAAGTTCTGATCTCATAAAAAAAAAAAAAAAAAAAACGTGATTGTGACATGTTGGGACCCTCAAACAAAAAGCAATGTTTTGATAGTGCTACAGAGCCAAAGTATTTACACTCTTGAGGAAATCAACCTACGAATGGTTTACTTAGTTACTTCTGCACATTACACTGGCACAGGACCAAGTATAAGAACACTGAAAACATTAAACATCACCGCTACGTCTGTCCCAAATGCATGCTATTGTAACCCATACAAAGTGTTGGGGAGTAATGGAATACATGTAACGTGATTACATAATTAAAATACTAAATATTAGTAACTATTCCACTACAGTTAGAATTTAAATAATTGGTAATTAAAATACAGTTACATTCAAAAAGTATTTTGATTACTGAAGAGATTACATTTTTTGTCATTTGTTTAATTTATTATTTAGTCAGGGGTGTAAAGTAATTGAGTAAAAATACTTAAGTATTATTTTTGGGGATTTGTACTTTACTCAAGTGCAGTTTAAACAGAATACTTGTACTTTTACTTAATTACATTTCCAAAGAAAAAAAATAGTACTTTGTAGTACCTTACAATTCTATTTAAACTTGAAAAGTACTCACTACATTTTTGCAGATCATTTTCTTTCATCTTACTGGACTGAAGCCAGCTTTTCACTGCATCTGATAAACGACAAGATGACAGACCAGAGGTAAGCTGTTTCAAATAGTGTCGCACAGCCGCTGTGTGGAGTTCCAACCATTCGCAGAGGCAGAATTTCGGATCTGATTTGAGCTTTGGATATGTTGAAATATTTGTGCGACTAGACCGTATGTGACCGCCCGACTGAATGTGATGTACTCATTCAAAACTATGAGCACTGAGTGTGAAATACTGACTCTAAACGCGTTTATGTCACAAGGGGCTGGGTGAGCTGACATCGCAATTCGTGAGTGCCCTTTTTCATGCAATGAACATTGTGGCAATGATTTTGCAAAATAAAATGATGTGCTTCATTACACGTCTCAGGGCAGTTCCAAAGGGAAATGTCCACTGTGTGGCGCTAAAAGCGAGTGAAATGTTATCCCGAAAAGATTAGGTTTTTTTTTAGGTTAATGTTCTAACGAAATGTAAATCAACAAAACCTACCTCCCTACCCTAAACCTATAGTGTAATAATGGTGAATTTCGCGGGAAATTGCATACATACGTCATTCGCCCGTGCGTGTTCACATCATATCCGTACACAGAGAAAATAAGATCCGGCTTCTGTAGTGCATGTGTGGAAGTAGCGTGAGGCTGAAAGTTTTTTGTCACAATGAACGAGAAAAATTGACCATGGATCTTTCAAAACGCCAAACCTCTGAGGAATCACCGGTTATAAAAACAAAAAAACCTCAAACAGAGCAGAGTCTACAAGCAAAAGGGAAAGGGACAGGGTCAGTAATAAAACCCAAATCAACATCGGCTTGGCTTAGCTTTTCAGAGGTGGTGACAACTCCGACATCTGAAAGGATTTAAAAGCGACCCAGAGATGGCATTTTTCTTTCTCAACAGGTAAGATATTTTATTGATATGGTGTATGTATAGTTGTGTAATCACACACACACGTCTGTGTGTATACCAACAGCTTGAGGGTGGCGTTTGGGACAGAACAAGAAACAAAAAAAAGGAGTGTGTCTATCTGACAGAACATCTGCATCAACACTCAGAGGCTGGCCAACTGGCAATGCTCCAGCTACACACAATCACTGAATGCAGTTAGACTTGAAACCACTGGAGCATTTCATGATGTATTCCCTTTTAGAACTGAGGAAAGTTGAGAAAAATGAGCTGATTGCCAATTAAAAGAAGAGAAACCGAGGAACGACAAGAGAGAAGAGGCAGCGATGTGTGTAGCAATTTCATTAGTCCATATTTGATAGATCCTGTGTGCAGTTTGGACATTGATTAATGAAGAGATACCCACGGCTCTATTAGAAAGCTCGTAAGGCTTTCACACACACACTTATATTGATTATTCCAAAGAGTGTTCCAACTCAAGTCACAGCTGAGAGCAGCTACATTGATCAGCCCAACGATATATCTATACCTGGCTGATCATCAAATTCTCCAGAAATAAATGTTAAAAACACAACTAGAACCCCCAAAAAGCACAAGTTAAAGTAATGTTGTATAAAAAAATAAAAAATTAAAAATAAAAAACCTGGTAACAGTAAGGCTCTTACAAAGAAAGAAAATGGGGCCTGTACATTAAAATCGAAATGCACAGTTTCAAAAGTATAACATAACTGTTTGCATGATTTTTCTGCGTATATAAGTTATATTCAATATAAGCAGGTACATTCCTGATTTTATCACACTAAAAATTGCATGCTTCATTACACGTTTGGCTGCAGTTTCCTAGTGAAATGTCCAGCAGGGGGTGCCAAAAACAAGCAAAATGGTGTCGTATTCAGACAAGGTATAAAGGTGAATTTTTGATGGATGTTTTAATGAGTAAAACGTACCTCCCTAACCTAAAACTTTAACCTTAACCTAATCGATAGTTTTAAAAAAGATAAATGAGAGGTGAACGAAACAGACATCCTTACCCTTAACCAACGCCTAAACCAAACCATTAGTGTTTTAAAGCAAATTTGACATCAAAAGCACATATACTGAAACAACCACGTCATTTTGTGTCACTTCTATGGCACTTTCGCTTCACTTTGAGAGTACTTGGCTGGGCTTGAAGATCGGTCTCCAAGTCCAAAATCCAACACTCTTTATCAGGTGACCTAGAGCACAAGCTAATCATGTTGGAGTAGTGCTTAAATGTAGGTGGATCTTTAACACAAGCATTAAAATATGTAGTTTTTCAAATAATGCATTAGAGTAAAAGTGTTTTCATAAAATAACACATCAGGGAGTGAGTAATAGAGCGAAAACTAAGTGTTTGTAAAGTCAAACAGCCACAGTAACTGTGATTTGTGTGAAAGTTAATCAAATGCACAGTTGCTGTAGCACCTCTAGAGTTAATTATACCAGGAGACTGCAGCAAAACTCTCCCAAGTGGATAAAACTGAAAGCGCTGTCTTTGTGTTCTAGTGTGGATGGGGAAGATGGAGATATCTGAAAACGATGAGGTATTTCTTGTCATGTGACGCAGTCATTTGATTAATCAACCCAAAACAAATCAAGATGGCGGCCCATACTGTAGCAGGATTATAGTGCTTTTTATTCACTTTGAGAGCATTGTTAAAGACAAATTTCACTTTGTACAACCTTCACAATGCATTCCTTCAAGTGAAACGGCAAGTTTATTCAGAATTGCTGTCTGGCGACAAAACACAAGGACAACTGCATTTCAGCTCGTACATGGAACATGCGCTGTAAGGGGATTAAAGCATTTTCGTACATTTTAATGTGGACGAGCAACTTGTGGAAAATACTTAAATGGCAGTGTGGATGAAGAGAGTTTCGAAAACACCGTTTTCAAATGTATCCGGATTAATGTAGACATAGCCTTATTATTTTTGTTTCGTTTTCCAGTAAAAAATATCGAAACATTCTTAAAACAAGATAAATTTACCCAATTGGCGAATAGGTTTTCTTGTTATAAGCATAAATGTTGCTAGATTTAGTTAGATTTCTCTGAAAACAAGACAAAATACCTTATGTCATTTTCCTTCAAGTAAATTGATCTTGTTTTAAGAATATTTAGATCTTTTTTGCTGGAAAACAAGACAAAAATACGAAGAAAATAGTAAAAACTAATAATAATAATAATAATATATACAGTACTGTGCAAAAGTCTTAGGCACATAATATGTTTCACAAAAGCATTTGTCTTAAGATGGTTACTTATATCTGCTACTTTAGTGTGTCAATAGGAAATATTACATTTTAGACTCCCAAATATTCCTTTTGCAAATAGAATAGAAGAACAGGGAGCCCTGCAACAGATGGCAGGGCCCTCACAGTGCCCCCCACTGAACATCGGGTCAGTCTGGGATTACATGAAGAAACAGAAGCAATTGAGACAGCCGAAATAAATAAAAGAACTGTTGCGAATTCTCCAAGAAACTTGAAACATCCTATCTGCCAACAACCAAGAAAAACTGTGTCCAGGTGTAAGTAGGAGAATTGGTGTTGTTTTGAAGGCAAAGGTGTTCACGGTGAATATTGATTTAGGTTTTTCTGTTTACTGGACTTTGTATGATGTTAACTGATTAATAAACTATTTATATCATTCGTTTTTTTAAGAAATCCTCACTTTGAAAGTTTTTCACAAGTGCCTAAAACTTTTGCACAGTACTGTATATATTATTTGTTTCAATGAATGGATCAGTTTCTATTCAAACACTTAAAAATACACTCATTCGCTAATCTCTGCTAGAAATAGGTCAGAGTTTCAGACTAATGCATAAAACGATAAGCACTCCACTTGCCTTTTCTTGCAAATGCTAATCAAAGCCAGCAGGTGAGAGAACCTCGATTAAATAACCATGTGTGTTTGAGCAGTTCTGTAGGTATGTTAAGTGTTCTACAGCTCAAAACAGTCTTTTCCTTCCCAAGCACATGCTCTTCAAAGAGAACTTTAATTTTTGGGTTAACTATACCTTTAAGTGGTTGTCAGGTGAGTTAGAGTTTACATGTAAACAGGGAAACAAAAGCAGGAATTGAACAAACCAGTGTCAATCCCTCCATCTTGTAAAAAAATAAAATACAAAGATATTCCAGACCGCCGCTGCAAATCAATGACCTCTGAATTCAATTTCTCCTGCGCCGGGCGGTCCGCTAAGGTCAGCAGAACTCGAACGGACACACCATCAAGAGGCCAATACTTCACCTCATCCAATAGAGAGTTTGACACGATTTCACTTTATATGCATTGTGCTCGACTAAATAATTCAAACCAGACAAGAGAAAGACAGTTTTTCCACAACATTTCTCCTTCTACTGCAGTCTCCTGCCCTTTGGAAAGGCAAGTCAGATTTCTGTATAATTTCATGCCAAATCGGTCAGATCTCTCTCAGAAAGGAAAAGTAGTGACTGTTCTTTTGTTTTGCCGTCTGGTTTTGATGTTCTTTTCTAGATTAGTTCACCCCTCTCTTCCTCAAAATGCATCGAGTCTTAATTTCTCTCACACAGACACAAAGAGTCAAAGATGGGAGAGGAGGGACCGATATTATAAGGTCACTCAAGACAGAATCCAAAAAGAAAGTAGTAAGAGAAATATTATAACACACACTTTAATATTGACACATTGGATGTGTTCAGAATGGATTAGTACTATACTGCTTACTTTGGAAGCATTTACTGTATACTGCATACTACTTCTTGAAAATAGTATGTGAATCAGTCAGTATGTAGCAATAAACATTTCAAACAATAGTACGCTACATTGCGCAAAACCTCATTATGTTGCATGTTTAATTGTCTATCTCAAATAAAGTTATTTTGAATAGAACACTGGCGTACTGCATACTTCACTGTACACACTGCCTACACTTGAAAAAATAGCTTGTGAATCAGTATTCAGCGATCAATGTTTCATTGTAGCATGCTATATTGTTTTCACAGAATCTTACTATGTTTCATGTTTATCTGTGCAAAAAAAACAAAAGTACTGCAACTACTTTAGAAGTAGTACGCCATTCTGAACATACCGATTGTTTACACCAATCCCACAACATCCTAATTTACTTTAGTAACGTTACTGTACGTACATTTTCGCAAATGTCTCATTGTACACATCGCAGCAGTTTCCTGGTGAAATGAACACTAGAGGCGCTACAGCAACGACTTTCACTGACTTCCACACAAATTACGAGTAAAATGGCACATTATCAGTTCATAAACACTTTTCACTTTGCTCCTCACATTTTTATTTGTAAGGCGATACATTTGAACGTTTGCATTAAATAACCAACTCCAAAGTCGTGTAATTTTCATGAGATCAGGCTGACTTTACAGGGACCCAAAAGAACTGTCCTGTCTCTAATTCTGCTGATTCATATTATATCTGATGGTTTGTATGGTACTAGGTGAAGAGGGTTAACTCAAAGCCAAAGATTTTCTTTTATAAGCCAGAAGTGTAACCTCAGATCTCAGTTGAGAGTTTAGACTTAGAGGGTAGAGGGAAGTTCAGTGCACTTGTTTAGCAAGTGAACCTGCAGTAAATTTGGACCCGAACAGCTGAAATTCAAAAGCATGTCCATGCTAGTGTGTGTTGAGAGCATACTACCAGCAGGTGCTTCACAGCTGAAAAGAACATAACCAGAATACTTACCAGCCTGCCAGTGACATCTGCGAGTATGTTTGCAAAACGTCTTGCTTGGCAAAATTCGAGTTCATCAGTATAAGTTACTCTGCACCAAACACCTGTGATAACTCAATGGCATACCATCATACTACTCAAACTATTTTTGTAGTGTGCATAATGCATTTACATTTTAATGCATTTGGAAGATGCGTTTACCCATTTACAGTGCATTCAAGATTAGGGTATAAATATTTCAGTATGTTTGCCTGCCAGGAATCAAACCCATGACCTTGCCATTTTCTTAGGGAGTGATGAATGAACAGGATGCAACATCATTTGATTGGACTGCAAAAGTGTACGGTATATTCACACAAAATGGAATAAAAATGTGAAAACTTTTTATTAACTGAAAAATAATAAATGGATGCCACATGCTGAATTAAACATAACGGGATCATGTGACAATGCAGCATACTATTGTTTGAAGTGCTTATGGCTGAAGAAATGTTCAGGTTAAATACAAGTTCAACCGACAGCATTTGTGGCGTAATGTTGATTACAAAAATCAAGAATAGCAAAAATCTGTCATACTGAGGCACTTACAATGGAAGTGAATGGAGCCAATCTGTAAACGTTAGAATACTCACTGTTTCAGACGTATAGCCACAAGACATAATCAGTTGGTGTGTTAACATGATTTTAGATTGATAAAATCACCTACTAACCTTTTCTGTGTGAAGACAATTTACAACTTAACATGACGATGCGTCGCCATCAACCTTAAAACCCTAAAACAACCGTGAAAATTATGATATTTAAACAACTTTACAGCTCAAATAATACATTAATTCTTCTGTTGAAACTTGTGTAGGTGCTTTTATAAAATTATAAACTTCGCATTTCTGCCTTTAAACCCTCCAAAAACTGGCCCCATTGACTTCCATTGTAAGTGCCTCACTGTAACCTCAATTTTTGCTTTTTTGTTTTTAAAGAAAAGGAGGGACGAGTCGAAATTATATTTTGTGTTAATCAACATTATGCCACAAATGCTGCTGATTGAGATTAACATGTACTGAACCTGGAATATTCTTTTAAATGTGGCACCCTTTTTTACAGACCATCATAAAAAACTGTAGGCAGTATATAGCACATCCTGCGCAGTATGCCATAACCTGTATGCTACTATTCCATTCTGACCATAACCATGGACCTGCGCATTCCGCATGAGTATACACTGGCGGCCAAAAGTTTGGAATATTGTACAGATTTTGCTCTTATGGAAAGAAATTGGTACTTTTATTCACCTCATCAAAAAATCCTCCACGTGCAGCAATGACAGCTTTGCAGATCCTTGTTATTCTAGCTGTCAGTTTGTCCAGATACTCAGGAGACATTTCACCCCACACTTCCTGTAGCACTTGCCATAGATGTGACTGTCTTGTCAGGCACTTCTCACGCACCTTACAGTCTAGCTGATCCCACAAAAGCTCAATGGGGTTAAGATCCATAACACTCTTTTCCAATTATCTGTTGTGCAATGTCTGTGTTTCTTTGCCCACTTTAACCTTTTCTTTTTGTTTTTGTTTCAAAAGTGGCTTTTTCTTTGCAATTCTTCCCATAAGGCCTGCACCCCTGAGTCTTCTCTTTACTGTTGTACATGAAACTGGTGTTGAGCGGGTAGAATTCAATGAAGCTGTCAGCTGAGGACATGCGAGGCGTCTATTTCTCAAACTAGAGACTCTGATGTACTTATCCTCTTGTTAAGTTGTACATCTGGTCTTCCACATCTCTTTCTGTCCTTGTTAGAGCCAGTTGTTCTTTGTCTTTGAAGACTGTAGTGTACACCTTTGTATGAAATCTGCAGTTTTTGGCAATTTCAAGCATTGTATAGCCTTCATTCCTCAAAACAATGATTGACGAGTTTCTAGAGAAATCTGTTTCTTTTTTGCCATTTTGACCTAATATTGACCTTAAGACATGCCAGTCTATTGCATACTCTGGCAACTCAAAAACAAACACAAAGTCAATGTTAAGATTCATTTAATGAACCAAATATCTTTCAACTGTGTTTGATATAATGGCAAGTGATTTTCTAGTACCAAATGATCAATTTAGAATGATTACTCAAGGATAAGGTGTTGGAGTGATGGCTGCTGTCTAGATTTGATCAAAAATGACTTTTTTCCAAATAGTGATGGTGCTGTTTTTTACATCAGTAATGTCCTGACTATATTTTGTGATCAGTTGAATGCCACTTTGGTGAATTAAAAGTACCAATTTCCTTCCGAAACAGCAAAATCTGTACATTATTCCAAACTTTTGGCTGCCAGTGTACATGCAAATAAAATGCAATCTTGCATAAACTACACTCTTCAATCTTTCTGTACAGTGAATGTGGAATGTAAAGAATAAAACCTGGCAGTGTTTAGTGCTCTATAGGATGAGATTAAGAACAGAGGGGTGGCCATACATCACTGACTACAGAGGTGATAAATCAAGCCGAAAGAGTGTGTAAGGGCCTGACTTCAGATGTTAAATAGAGGGGCAGCTGGCCTGCAGACACCCAGAGTAATGCGAATAAAACGTCCTTAAAATCGAGAGTAATGATCTACACCGCAAAAAAATAAAAATCGTAGTTTTGTCTTGTTTTCCAGTAAAAATATCGAAACATTCTTAAAATGAGAAATTCACCAGAGAAGTAAAATGTAATAAGACATTTAGGGGCCAAGCCCCAAAGGGGCACAGGCCCCTATTGCTTTTGTAGGTTTTCTTATTTTTATTCCGCCGTTAAGTCTGTGGTAGCCCTATGAACCATACAAGGGCAAATGCTGCAATTTGGCACACTGATGGAGTGGGCATGACTAGCTCCCATAGCAAATTTGAGACCCCTAGGACAAACTCCATAGCGCCACCACCAGTTCAAATATTCACTTTTCTTTTGTATGTACTGTTTGGCCTAGAAACAATTTTTTTTGTCCGATTACTCTCCTGCTGATTCCAGTGGACCCCATACATTAAAACTCTATTTTTTTTTAGAACACGATTCCAGTTGCTGCCATCTTGGATTATGACGTTTACAGTTTAAAAGTTTCTCATCCTTCAAACTTTGTCTGATTTGTCCAAACAATGGCTCAAAATAATCTCCAGACTGAGCTGCACAGAACTGACCAGAAACCATTTTAACTTGTGCTACCGTTCAGAAATTACGTTTACGAGGTCGATGTAAAAATGGATTTGAGGCTGTATCTCAGCAATTCTTTGTCCTATCGAAACAGAACTTGGTGTGCTTCATCAGGACCATGATCTGAGGGTACATGCAAAGTTTGGAGACAGCACCACCCATGGGTCAAAATGTGAAAAAATGGCTATTTTTGCCCATAACTTTTGAACCGTATGTCCTAAAATCATGTGGTTGGTGTCTTTGGACTCTTTGGGTCATAAGGATTTCAACTATACACATTTTTCCAACCTCTTCGCCATTTAAACGCTTTGTCCGATTAGAATGAAAATTGGAAGGTGTCTTCAACATCATGTCATGAGTGTACCTGAGCAGTTTGGAGACAGCACCACATAGTGGTCAAAATGCTTAGTCAATTTAAACAAAACTCCCTTATTCTAAGTCTTCAGAAAATGGCAGAGAGAATATTATTATTATTTTATTTATTATTATTCAAAACCTTATGCTCTTAGCTTGGAATGTCTCTTTGGCACTTTTGAGCTGTCAACTCAATGGCCCAGTGGTTAATGCATTGGAGTACAGGTTGAGTTCGAGTTCAGCAAAGAGCAGTTTCAAAAATGGTACTTTTGTGGATCTGAGTCTTCATATTGTGCTTACTAAAAATGCATACTGTACTTTATTTCGTAATTCCTACTTACTAAGCTGTAACAATATTTTCTCAGCAATAGTTGTATACTCTCAACCTAGAATGTATCTCTGATGTCAGAGAGACTTGTCAATTGTATGGCGCAGTGGTTACAGCTCTGAGCTTCAGTTCAAAGGACTGGGTGAATCTCGGTTCGAAACTCGCCTCAGCTGGTTTAAACATTGTGACTCTGTTGTGCTGGAGTTCTTTGCATTGTGCTTGAGGAATGGCTTTAGGGCTTGGCCCTGATCATTGCTGCTTGCAGCTATATTTTGTCTTGTTTTTAGAGAAATCTATTGAAATGTTTATGTTTAAAACAAGAAAAAGCTATTTGCCTATAGGGTAAGAAAAAACTTGATTCAAAGGGGAAAAAAGTTTATTCTTTTTTACCCCATTGGCAAATAATTTTTTATTTTTTAAGCATACATTTTGTTAGATTAATATCTTATGCCATTCTGCCTCTCAAGTAATTTTTCTTATTTTCCAGTAAACATATATAAACAGCCTTAAAACAAAGACAAAAATAGTATCTAAACATTCTTAAAACAAGATTAATTTACTAGAGAAGCAAAAAGACGAGAGATCTTTAGTCAAAGACAAAACAAGGATGTTTTAGAGAAAAATACTTATTAGGAAAACAAATTTTGCACTGTAGGTATATAATTCAAATGTTCTAAACCCTAGTGTACTGTCTACATAGAGTAGCTACCTCTAAGAGGCCGTTCAGACCAAACGCGCTCTTACTCTACAAAAAGCAAGACACTGTGCAAAGAAACAGAACAGAACGCAGGTGTATCAAGTTCTTATTAACTTGACATGGCATCTAAATGTGGCGCTCCTACGTGAAACGCTGGGGGGGGGGAGAGAGACATAGCGCATCGGTCAAAGATGTCCGGCGAAAAACAAACAATCTAAACGACACGTTTGTTTTGAACTGCCCCTAAATCAGTGTCATACCCAAAATAAAGCCTCTAAAGTGACTGTAAAGATTTGTAAAAAAAAAAAAAAAAAAAAAAAAAAAAAAACAGCATTAGGATTAACATTAAGGCAAGACAAAACTTTCATTTTCTGGGTGAACTATTACTCATGATCCCTACTGAGTATTTAACCCTGATATAAGCACAAATAAGAGTTTGCCATGTCCCAGTGTTCGATATAATCTCAGTGACATGAGCCATGTGGAACAAGTTCTTAAAATCAGGTGAATCTCAGTTTAACTCACATGGCCGTAAGCCTCTGCTGACCCCGACCTACGATCCTTCTTCGATGAGGATTTAGCTTACAAATACACTATGATAAGTTAAGATTAACCGTCACCCGGATTCATTTGCAGAGGGTACGAACCCTGCCTGGTTTAGGGGAAGATGTAATCTAATGGGGCCAATACTGGAAAATGATCAGTTTCCTTCACTAAGAGACAAACAAGAATATCAGGGCAATACCTCCATTCATCCGTGACCGTAACGGACTCTTCCTGATTAATGAGAAATCAGTCCACAATCAAAATCTGATTTTCAGTCATGAGATAGATTTGTAGATTACGTTTATTATAATTATTATTATGAAAGTAAGTTTGAGCCGCTTTGGGAAAAGCTGAATATTTGTGCACTCTTATTTTTTTGGAAAGCACTTCCGTGAGTGAGTGTGAAACAAATGCACCTTTGACGTTCATGGAGAGAAGCTTGGAAAATGTCACTGTTAAATCCTATCCTGAAGGGCATCTTCAACGACATAAAAGCTGCTGTAAAGAGGGCAAAAATAAACCATGAAACCATCAAAATTGGGGTCATTTATTTTCTAAATACATGTTTCTGGTCTTAATCCAAATAATTTACCAGTGCACATTATTCAAGAAGATAAAACGTGTCTTCGTAATCTTGCATTAAAATGTAATAACTTCCTCCGCTTCTGAAATGGTTTTCCTTTTCAGCTGACTTAACCAATGCCGTGTGTTTTTCAACCACTGGCTCAACTGTAGTCCCGCCCAACATTTTTTTAAGTTGAACGTCGCGTTTTACTCAGAAATACATTCAATATCGAAAGCTATCATTATGAAAATTTGATGGCCAAAAACATCAGCAAAGACTACTGTAGTCTAACTACTGCGAAAGAAAGAGAGTGCGAAAGAGCAAGTGGTAATGAGAGCAAATGATGATTATAAATTAATAACTTAAATTCCGGTCTGTTCCACACAAAGTTATCGTATGTCTTAAGAAGACTTGGAACATAATGCATGAGTTGTATATGGACCATCTAGTCACTTTTATGGTGCATTTTTTTGTCCTTTGAGAGTTTGAGAGCCACTGGTCACCATCCACTTTCATTGTACAGAAGAAATTGCACACAAAAAATCTCATTTTATATTCCGTAAAGAAAAGAAAAAAAAAAATCAGCGACAGCGCCGCTAAAATGTTTATCTTGCGCAGAACAATTTCCCAACACTAAACATGTAGATCTTTCTCAGAGTATACTCCTTCAATATTAAACATATATGCTGTGAGGCTCTTCCAGTGGGAGTTCACGTACAGGTGAATTTGTAGTGCATGTGATGTCTTCTGAACCCAGAGAACGTAGTCACTGGGCCAGACTGTGCCATCCTACAGATCCCAGGACTGACCTGGGGAGAGGCCAAGCACTGATGCTTGAACTGTGAGCCCCTATGTTGGGCTAAATAATTCATTGTTGCCCTGTACACTGTGTCAGCAACTCCAGTAGATTAGATGATATTTATGGAGCCCCTTGGGCACAATCCGGGGGGAGGAGAGGAGCCGTTTATGGTGAGGTGCTTTAACCGTGATCTAAAGAAGCTTTTAGAGGTTCCTCTCTAATCTGAGCTACTGAAAGGGAAACAGAGACTTCCTGTTTCGAACAAGGTGGGAGATAGCAGGAAAACTATTAGACTGCCAGTCCTTTGTGCCACAGTATATCATTTTAAAAAAGTGTGTAGTATTGTTTAGTGTATATTGTTTACAAAGAGAGTATTGTAACGTTTAGTTTGTACTGTTTACGAAGAGCGTATAGCATGTTGTGTGTATTATTAACGAGGTGCGCATAGTAACATTTATAGAATGTATCATTTATGAAGAGCGTATAGTAACGTTTAGTGTGTATCGTTTACGATGAGCGTATAATAACGTTTATAGTGTGTATTGTTTACGAAGAGCGTATAGTAACGTTTAGCATGTATTGTTTACAACAAGAGTATTGTAACGTTTAGTTTGTACTGTTTACGAAGAGCGTATAGTATGTTGTGTATTATTAACGAGGTGTGCATAGTAACATTTATAGAATGTATCATTTATGAAGAGCGTATAGTAACGTTTAGTGTGTATCGTTTACGATGAGCGTATAGTAATGTTTAGTGTGTATTGTTTACGAAGAGTGTATAGTATTTTGTGTGTATTATTAACGAGGTGCGCATAGTAACATTTATAGAATGTATCATTTATGAAGAGCGTATAGTAACATTTAGTGTGTATCGTTTACGATGAGCGTATAGTAACGTTTATAGTGTGTATTGTTTACGAAAAGCGTATAGTAACGTTTAGCATGTATTGTTTACAACGAGAGTATTGTAACGTTTAGTTTGTACTGTTTACGAAGAGCGTATAGTATGTTGTGTGTATTATTAACGAGGTGCGCATAGTAACATTTATAGAATGTATCATTTATGAAGAGCGTATAGTAACATTTAGTGTAAGGGTCTTCAACAGGGGGTCCACCCATGGTGCCGCAGGGGGTCCGCAAATTACTGTTTGATCCACCACCGGCACTTGTAATAATCACTTGCATGCGAGTGAGAGACAGTACCGCCAATCCCTATTTGCATATTACACAGACTGCATAGGGCACCAACTCCTAGGGGGCACCAGAAACTTCACCAGCTGCCCTTACTCGCACGTTATATGTTATTCAAGGACCCGGTAGTAGTTGTGGAACTCAAACGATTGCCTCGCGTTTGCACTTGATCCTCATGCTCGCACGTCCCTGGCGAGAGAGGAGTATGTATTTTAGTCCATCCACATTCTGAAGCCCCTCAAACCTGCATGCCAAATCTTCCTCTTGCAGTAATCCTTCCTCATATTCATGCATCCTGTTTTATTTTGATATGAACTAAATGGAACGCCGAACATTGTTAAAAGTTTGATGAAATTAGCCCATCGCCCATGCTCATTACGAGCCGCTCATAATGCAACGCATATGTTAAGCAGCGCTGCAGGAGAGGGTTGCGCAAGTAAACGCGTCTATGTTTTTCGCGGTGTGCGAATGTCATCCTACAGTTTCTTGTATTATTAGTTGCTTTTTGCTTTCAGAACAATAGCCTATACTTACTTAATATACAGTATAGACCTATGTATATGTAATATGTCTAAATATATAGTTTCCACTGAGATTATCAAACTGACATAGGCTACACTGTCGGTGACTGTCAAATCAACATAATTAAAGGTGCACACAGTCATTTTGTCCTCATTACAATGTTTTCCTCCAACAGAAATTAACTAATTTCGTATGTAGAAAACTGATCACTAACATGAGATGAAGACTCCAGGTATAGGCCTATCAGTAACCTTATAAAAGTTTTTTTTTATTCTGCATGGACAGTCTGTCTTTCTGTTTGTCTGTCTATCTATTTTTTTCTTTTCTTTTTCAGAGGGGGTATGGCACAGTGATTAAAAAGTAAAATTAAAAATAGCACTTCATGTCAAAAAGGTTGCAGACCTCTGCTATACTTAATTTAAAATATGTACATACAATAATATGGTACCATACACGTTTTTACAGGCATAAAATGCAACACTCAATTTTCAGACAATATGCAACGGGGGTCCCTGCTCCGTCTCTCTACATACCAAGGGGTCCTTGGCCTTAAAATGGTTATAGACCCCTGATTTAGTGTGTTTTGTTTACGAAGAGCGTATTGTAACGTTGGTAACACTTTACAATAAGGTTCCATTCGTTAACATTAGTTAATGCATTAGGTATCATGAACAAAATTAACAATATATTTTTTTACATAATTTATTAATCTTTGTTAATGTTAGTTAATAAAAATAAATTGTTCATTGTTAGTTCATGTTAACTAATATTGTTAACTAATGTTAACAAATGGAAACATATTGTAAGAGCATATAGTATCGTTTAAGTGTGTATCATTTATGAAGGGCATATAGTAACGTTTATAGTGTGTATTGTTTATAAAGAGTGTATAGTATCCGAAGAGCTTATAGTAACGTTTATAGTATGTTTTGATTACAAGGAGTGTAAAGTAACGTTTAGTTTGTACTGTTTACGAAGAGCGTTATAGTAATGTATAGTGTGTATTATTTATACGAGGTGCGCATAGTAACATTTATAGAATGTATCATTTATGAAGAGCGTATAGTAACATTTAGTAGTAAGGGTCTTCAACAGGGAGGTCCACCCATGGTGCCGCAGATGGTCACGAAACATTATATTACGTTTGTATGTGTATCCACCACCAGGCACTTGTATAGTATCATCTAAGCTTGCATTGCTGACGTGAGAGCTTACAGTACCGCCAATCGCCTATTTGCATATTACGACAGACTGCATAGGGCACCAACTCCTTAGGTGTGTACAACCTACGAAGAGCTTCACCAGCTGCCGCTTACTCGCACGTTATATGTTATATCAAGGACCCGTGTAGTAGTTGTGGAACTCAAACTTGTATTGCCTCGCGTTTGCAGCTTGATCCTCATGCTCATAGCACGTCCCTGGCGAGAGAGAGTGTATAGTATCGTTTAGTCCGTATTGTTTGCGAAGAGCTTATAGTAACGTTTGTAGTGCGTTTTGTTTATAAAGAGTGTATAGTGTCGTTTAAGTTTGTATTGTTTGTGAAGAGCTTATAGTAACGTTTATAGTATGTATTGTTTACAAGGAGTGTAAAGTAACGTTTAGTGTGTATTGTTACGAAGTGCTTATATTAACGTTTATAGTGTGTATCGTTTACAAGCAGCGTATAGTAAAACTGTGAAATTAAAATTAGAAATTAAAATCTGCAACAAATACAGTTCAACAGAACACAGTTGTCTCGAGACGTGTTTTAAAGGTTGAAGTTCTAATTTAACTTGCCATGGAATCTAAAAAAAAAACAGCGCTCCAGCATGAGACGCTGAATAAACAACTAAATGCAGTGAAATGATCAAAGACTCTAGCGCATGTTTAAATACAAAAACAAATGGTAATCTGGACGGTTGCAAAAGTGTTCAGTGTTAAAAGCCCCTTAGGTGGAGGTCTTTGGCCGTTGTGTCTTGCACTCATCAGCATCATTCTGTGTGTACGGTTTAGAAAGACTGTATAGTATTATTTACAGTGTGTGTTGTCTACAAAGTTGCCTTGTTTGTAATTTGCACTGTAGATCAGGTAAAAGGTCATTATTTCAGTTTATATCTGTACATGGAACATCAATAAACCAAACTTCACCTAAAAGAGACATACTCTTGCAGGTGAAGAGCTTAAATGAGCCGGTGTTTAACTGCTCTGCTTGAAGCCAAAGGGGGAGAACAAGAAATAGCATGCAATAAACAGGGAAGGGAAGAGAGGAAGATTCATAAATCTTTCAGGGCAGAATGTTCACAAGGGTTTTCAGCAAGAAATTACACCATGTTGAGTCAACAGAGAAAACGAACATAGCAAAAGATTTACACCACAAAACCACAGCTTCAATCATTCACAGAATTAATGAAAAAAGACAAATCACATATCACATCTCGCCAGCATATGATCCGTGAGTGCCGGGGTGCCGAGTTTATTACTTAAACCTGAAGAGGTCTGGACAGGAAATCAAATTGGCATGATGTTCGGGTCAGGCATAGGGCACAAAACACATGCAGGGGTGTTTGATTCTTTGGCTTGTTTCTTTAAAAATACAAAATAAAAACAAAAATGGATAAGTACTTTTTTTGCCATGTGAATTTAATGTGAACAGTGGGAATTTCTCTTTTCTTTTTTTTAATTGCATACTTCATTTACCCTTAGCGTGAAGGTGAAGAACAGCGAAAACGGTAGTGGCGTGCTTTACGCATTTTACGCCTATGAAACAAGTTTCCTTTTTGGATGATCTTATGAATCCCTATTATTTTTCAACCTCTCCCTTCCAACCACCCGTCATACGGAGATCCCTTTTCACCATCCATTCAAAAAGGAACATGGAAATATGTCAGATTACAGAAGTAAAATAAGTTGCAAAGTACTGATGTCTCCACACCAAATCACAGCAAGTTAATGTTGACTAAAATCTGATTTAATAACAATTTTCAAATATTATTATAACTGACACCAGAGCACAGCAGATTCTAGGTCAGCATGACTAGAAAGCATTTACGTGGATTGTGGAATATAATAGTTGAATTTTCACAAAGCTAAATTACTAAGCATCTCTGTGAATTTGAAAGACACAGATGAATAAGGCGGAAACGCTTGATTAACATGCCATTACAATGCAAATAGATTTCAAGGTGGGTCGTCGCCATGACAGCGAGACGGCAGCATCACACCGGTCAGAGGGATTCAATCTATAACAAAATTAATTGGATGCAAAGGATGCCATAATAAGAAATGTTCATTTCTGAGATGCTCGGCAGGTAAAACCACGGAAATCTTTTGTGTACGTTTGTGAGAGTGGGAACGTGAGAAAAGCATTCTCAGACATGTAACCGGAATCGTTTTGGTCTCACGGGGCGAGCGTGAGGGCATAGTCTCATTTGAAAACCCACACATGCCGGCTGCTGGTATACCGGCGAGATACTTGATTTGCCTGCCAGCAAGGAATCTCTGCAAGGGCATGTTGAAGAGCTGCGACACACGCACACCCTATTACAGGACGGACTGACTGGCACAAATCCCACGTCTTGTCAGCGATAAGGTTAAAAAACCAATATTGTCCTACACATGGTTATCTTGTAGCCTGCAGTTACTTTTAGACGAACAGGAGATATATTGTTGGTTTAGACAAGGTGATCCCATTTCTGTAAACTAGGGGTGGGGGCTTTAAATAAACAATGTATCAATTCTCTCAAAATATTACACAATGAATAAATTAATTGAAAAAGCATAAACAGAACATTACAGATACAATACCATAAAGACAACCAGTGATGCATTTGCATATTTATTGTCAAAAGTAGCGGCACTTCGGTACCAAGTTTATACTAAAATAAAAAAGATGTAATGACATCAGTGTTTCTGCAGTACCGGTTGTACCGAACACAGACTCAAGCCGGTACCAGCGCACAGTATGACTGACACATGACTGCTTTAAAATGCTCATTTTGAGCGAATGCTCTGTTACTCCTTACACTGAAATGGACAATTAATCAAATTAAAATCGTGACATGTCCTAGTGTGATTTATTAAACCGCTAAAGGCTGAATAAATAAATCCGACTGCTCATCCACTATAAACTCCACAGACATTAAGAATCATTCACGTCACGTTGTATCAGATGACAGAGCAGAGCACTAATCTACTGTGAACCACACAGCACATGTAAACTATATATTTACAGTATATAATTAAATCACAGCATTTAAGCTTAACATTTTTAGAATGAATTGATTAGACAACATTTTGATTATGAAATTAAACTCTAAAACGTTGATTGTTTTGGAAAATAATATTATAACAACAAAAAGGAAAACATGATTTGGTAAAGAATAAAACAGATTTCAGTAGGGAGCTTCTTGGGCCATATTCAGACTGCAGGCAAATCAGATTTTTTCTCAAATCAGATCTTTTCAGGCAGACTGTCTGCACTATTAATTGCAAGTGATCAAATCAGAATTGCACGTTCAGACGTAACCAACCTATCTGCATGGGTTGCTTTGGTAACGACGTAGGCATACCCACGTAACGATGCTTTCAAAACAGATGCGGGAAAAATGGAGGTGCATCATCTCGCTCTCCAAATAAGCGCCCTGTCCAGTCGCGGTGCAGAACTTCTCCATCGCACAAGAAAAACTCAGCGACGGAGGAGACTGATAAATATTGTGATGTTCCGTGCTGCAGTCACCGTTTTTTGACGTCATCGTTGTGTGTCGTATTAAGAGTGACGCAGAAGACCATTTGAAATCCGATTTGAGCAGCCAGAGCGTCCGGACTGAGACGCATCTGAAAAAATCAGATTTCAATCGCATTTGAAACCACCTCCCGATGTGGTTTGAATCAGATTCGGGAAAATCAGATTTCATGCGTTTTTTTGCTGTCCAGACTATCAAATACTCATCTGGATACAATCTAGATATGCCAAAAAAAATCTGATTTTTAGTGGCAGTCTGAAAAAGGCCTTAAAGACACTTAAGCAATGCATCCTTGATTGGAAAACACTTGAAGGAAACATGCATTTCTTTTCATTTATTATTAACATTGAAATGTAACTTTTTAAATACGCTAAACAGGTGTGTTCAATAGCACATTGTCATATCAGCATATTAATCCTGTGGTACCGAAATTGGTATCAAGGACCGTGAATTTTCACTGGTATCGGTACCAACTACTGAACTTTTGGGACCGTGACAACACTATGCATACATGAAACAAACATACACGGGAGCCTTCAGATAAACCATGAAAGGTCAGAAACATACTTTACGTAATTCAGCGTATGCAGATGCCAACACATTGCCAATGCAAAGTCACACTGAACATACTTTACATGCGTTCTTGTGTTACTGTGGTGATAACAAACCTCAGTCCTCAAGGGAGAGATAGTTACCTTAAAAAGTCTGTTACATTAAACTGGATGCATTATTCAGGCAAGTTGCTATAAATATATTGACTCTTGCTTGCTCAGCAATATTCTATTCAAACTGTTGGTCCGCCATGACAATAGTTGACTTGAAAGAGAAAACTCACCGTAGAAGCGGACAGGTCACACTAATCTCGCTAAAGCACACCTTGTGGCAACGTTGAGAATGCAACACATACTTGCTTTGCGTTATGAATTGCGGTCTAACACATTTTAGAACAAAATCGAGCTTACGTAGCTAAAAGCTACTGCTAAAAATAGAATAATTTTGGAATCGGATTGCGACTCCCTGAATCTAAATTAAATCTTACTGTAAGGTGACTAGGCCAAATGCATTGATTTTGCTACGTTTCAACTCTCAACCACATCTTGAACGGCATTTTCTTCCACCGAAAACAGAGCAATTACCGCATACTTTGGAAAACAATGACACTAGGTAACTGAAAACAGTTCTCAAATGAAAACAGATTAGTGTGGATGTGGCCTTAAGATTCCCACCTCCACTGTAAACATACTCAAAACAGGTACAGTAAAACATTCTAGAAAAAGTATGGCTTCTTAGAAACTCATAATAACCTGAGAAAGAAGGTTGCCAATTCAATCAAATATAATAAATAAATAGCAAGGCTGGCCCAACATTGAACTTAATTACAGACAGGCACTCAAGGTCCTAAGACGAATGGCTTTTTTTTTTTGGATACACCAGCATGGCAGACCCATTTCTGCTGGCCTGTCTGAGGCAGGGCTATTAATTAGCACTGAATGGAGAGTTAATGGGTGCTCAGAGTGAACTCCATTGCCTTGGTGACTTGAGGCTGAAAGACCAAATGTGGCTTTGAAGAAAGTTGTTCACAGAAGGGAGGGCAGTAAAATATCATTGCTGACAAAGCGATGGCCAGATACTGCCAGCACCCGGCAGGGGTCTTCATTAAGTGTTGACATGGGGCGACTTCAAGTGTACAAATGCCACTGGAATCCATCGTAAATAAACCATCACAACTGGTCTTAGATCAGATGACAACAAAAAGCAATTTCGATTTATTGGGGAACAAATTTAAAAAGACACAAATGCAAATATCAAGGTCTTAGAAATATAGCTAATCTATATGTAGGAGACAAATTGGCAATTATTTACTGATGTAACAAAGTCTGACACATTTACCCACATTCAAACAGCCTATTATATGAGTACACAGACTATTAGAGGAGGGGGAATAAATTATTTCAGCAATGCATCGCGATGCATATTCAGACGTTTCTGAATCGATTCTCAAAAGAATCTGAATCGATTCTGAGTTGTTTAAATCATGGCAGAGCAGTGCCATGCCCCAAAGACAGATGTAGAAACAAAGACGCGAGTTAAGTGCATACATTAAAGTCAAGTGCACAAACACGACTGTTTGCAGACCAGCTGTATCAAACACATGACCATTTGTGCCCAAATGAAACCACGATCCCGAAATTCTCACAAACCCACGCACATAGCAACAGGAGAGATTATTCGTGATAACAAGCCAACAAACAACCCGAAAGATGAGCTCGCACCCATTATTGCACTGATTTGTACACAACGGGGGAAAACACAGAAGAAAATAATGACGAGGCAGCGGTTCGGGAGATGTTGGTGATGTTTTCATTTAATACTTTTTTATTTTTTTTAGGCCTTTCTCTACTCCATTTCATTGGCTTTTGCTTTATTGCCGGTCACTCGCTTGTCAGGACAGTGTGCACACCTGATGATAAAGGTTTGAAATCCATCTTAGCTTTTGCGACAGGGTCGTGCAATCTTCTACTTGCAGAGCAAACAGATGGAACAGTGCATACGAGACGCTTGATCAATTTCTGAAGCAACAACTGCACTATTTAAACCGCTTTACTATCACCTGTGCAGGTAAGGAGAGGAGAAGCTGACAGGTGCTCTCTCATAGAAGCAAATATATCTCTCATCCTGGACCAGCAACTTCCAGTTGTGGTTAAAAATGAAAATGAATAGCATGGCATAGATTAATTTTAAATAATAATTAAATACTATTAAATGATTTACAATGCTTAAAAATAAAAAGGTTCTAAAGAAAGAAACTGAAAAACTGAGATACTCTTTTAAACTATGGAACCATTTATTTAATCTTGTGGATGATCCATGTTTTGTTCACAGCTCATACTGAATGTAAAAAGGCCCGTTTATGTAATGTGACTCGTTCTGATTTTTTTTTTAAACAGCTGTTAAATAAAAAGCTGAAAGGGAAAAAATAGAGTAAAAAATGTTTTTGGAAGAAACTGAAAAAAGAAAGAAATTGAAGGAGAATCGTTTTATAATCGAATCGTTACCCTTTGTATCGTAATTGAATCGTGAGGCCAGCGAAGACTCACACCTCTACAGACTATGAGTAGATAGATCATTCACCATGAAAGATAGACAAGACAGACAAACAGAAAAAGGAAGACTTGGACACAAGCACGGCATTAGTGAGACTCTGTAGATAGTTTCCAATGTTTTCCAACCTAAATTCAGCGTATCAACCTGAGGGCTCTTCTACCAGGACAGCCTGTATAATTCATCCTCAAATAAATAAACCAGAGGCAACAAGCACTGCAAAAGGCCCCAGACAGCTTACCGCATATCAAAGTAAACATTAGACCCAGAAACTAGCGGACGACTGCAAGTATTTCTGATGCTCCCACAACCTCACTGAAAATAAAGATGCAGTTTCAACCTGTCTGAATCATGATGTCTGGTGTAAAAATAATAACTGGACAAATGCAATCCAGCTGGAGGACCAAATAAGTTACTACATTCGATGCTAAATTCATATACGTTAGTTGACGCAAATTTAGTCATCAGCACAGACAGTCCGCATCTTTGAGCATTGTCTGCACATGCTCCTGGCGTTGACTGTACTAAAAAGTATTGCAAAGCAGTCGTAGCATGCATGCATCAAAGTGCATGCGTGACATAACAGATTTCAAAGCCAGAACTATCTGTATATAAACATTCCACAGCACTGACATCAAGACAAAGCTCATAAGAATTCCTCTCATGGTTCAACCAAAGCGCTCTGAAAAAAGGGTCAGTCCATCTCAAGTGAAACAGAACGAGCTTTCCACTCTGTGCAAGCGCAAGATATGGATTTAGCTTCATATTGCTCCTTTAGCTGCTGTTCACTCAAGTGCTTCTCCGTGCTGCTCCGAAGTGAGCTCTATTTTCCCAATGACTGAACCCGGTGGGAAAAAGGCTGGTGGATAAACAGAATCAGCCTCAAGTCAAGTGATGGTTACAGTCGATCGGCGGCGATGGTGGGTTTCTCACCTCCGAATCAACTCGGAGTTCATCTGTGTGATTTGATGATCCAAAAGAAACCTTACGCTCTAATAACTGAGAGGCGGAGAAAGATAAATTGAGAACTACGTAAAGAAGGCAGACACAAGTGTCCGATTTCGCCCTTTGCGAGGTAAACATTCACGCCAAGGTTTAAAGGGTGGAAAGAGTTCCCTTTTTAGCCTCAGGGAACTTCATACTGAAGAAAAAGCTGCACCAAACTACAACACAACTATAATACATGAAGGTGCAACTTTTGTAAAAGCATCAAACCAAATGAACTCATACATGAAACATAACTGAGAACTCCGTTAAGCCTCCGTTAAGCCTCTCGAGGTATGAAAGAGCAATTTCTCTAAAAGACTTTTCACTACAGTTTGTGGGAGGCCTTAAGAGATTCCCAATGAGAATGTGAACAGCTCTTAAAAGATGTTTAGAGAACACCTGCTCTGATGATATGAGAGAATGTGTGTGTGGTCCGTCATCATCAGCTGTATCAACAGAGATGCACTATAAGTAGCCACTAGTCTGTAAAAATAAAAACATTTTGCTTGCTTACTGATTAGAGGTTGGAATTGAAAAAAAAGTAGTGATGTGCAGTTCTGGTAAACAATTATTGGAGGGCGGGGCTAGAATAGTTAAGAAACCGGAACAGTTCAGTGGAATTGAAAACATATTTTTAAAATCCTTGGAAAAAAACAACAAAAAAAAAACAGGGAGAGCTCGAACATCTAGCGTAGAGGAAGCAAGTGGGAAAGAGAAGTATGAGAACACCAAAACCGCGATTGATGTTCACCAACTCCTCTAGACTAGAAGTGCCAAAACTTTTTCCTATGAAGGGCCAAAAATCAAACTTGTTTGAGGGCAGTGGGCCAAAAGTAAACGTTGCATACATTAAAATTATATATCAATACTGCAAAACACACAGAACTCAAGTTAAAATCATCAAGTGTCCTATACTTGCACAATGCACATGTATGTTGTGTCTCTCATTTGTGAGTCACTTTGGATAAAATGTCTGCTAAACAACTAAATGTAACATGGTTACGGTCTCTTTAAGAACAGCGCATCTCCTCACACTGAACACACGGTAGTTCTATGCAGCGAGTTTTGGAGAGATGAAGATACAATGGTGTGACGTAATACCATCAAGTAGGACATTGTTTTGTTTTGTGACGAAGATATTAAAGATATTTCTTATCATAGGCCTAAGCTACACATTATCCCAGATTTCACTCAGTAGCCTTGGCTATTACCATTTATTGGGACTGCTAAATGTATTAGGATTATTTAATTAAACAATGCTGTAAAATGTTTTTGCGTAGTTAATGCATTTAGCCTACTTACTTTTATTTGATATTAAAACTAGTTTCCTGCTGTGATTTCAAAAACTTGAATTGTACTTTTGCTTCTTTTCTTAAGAGGCAATGGATTAAGGCTGAATGCATAACATTATGAAAAAAAATAAAAGCTACAAAGCACATTTCTGCAAATTAAAAAACTGAGAGGCCTATTAATTTAGTTGACTAAACTGACTTAATATGATTATGATTAATAACCTGCCGAAATATGGCATTGTATCTTATGGTTATTAAAAAACGTACAGCTATCCGTTTTTAGGCAGACAGTAGCAAGTAAACAAGATATCCTCACATTTGACAAACTAATTACAGTATGATGCACACAGATGTTATAATGAATGAAGAATTAATGAATAATTAATTTACTGCACTACCGTTTTTGTCTAGCTAGCAGGGCAGAAAAGGGATTTTTGAGAGTACTGGTCTGTAATGTTGTGCGGTGTTTGGAGTGAATGGAACCGTTGTTTATATTGAAAAGCTCTCTCACCTGACTTTATCAAGCCTGCTTCACGGGTGCACTTCAGTGGTCGCGTTCATGCGGATATGAAATGCTGCACAGCGTATAGTGCGCATTCAAGCCATGTTTCATTTCGGATGACTGTACACACTGTTTCTGCAAGTCCACCTAATTACCTGTCATTTCTTGACACTGCTTCAGTTCTCGCTCTGTCTGGCGATCCTGAATGCCCACCTCCGACTTTGGAGCTGGCCAATCATAGTGAGATTTTGGGGTGGTACTTGGGATGGCCAATGGAGCGAACTTTCAGACAGCACTTATTTAAAGGTCACTGAAGTACGCATATACATTTAATGCATACATTTAAAATACTTTTCAAATAAGCTATAGTTTTTTTAATGCAAAAATGAAACAAAATGTTAAAACAAAAAGATTAATTAAAAACAAAGAGCTGCATCAAAGCCATATTTTTTTCCTTTGGACCGTGGGCCCTAGTTTGGGCACCTCTGCTCTATACGATCTGGAAAGCATACATAGAAAAGCATGTGTTTGTGTACGTACATGAAGAACATAACGCATATATAGTCTCCTGCCACAGCTCAATTTTTTGCTCTCTTTGCCCCTCCCCCTCTAATTCCTTCGTCTTTTAAAGTGAGGCCCATCACAGTCGCTTGGACCTTTTTCCATTGATTTTAAGGCTTGTTTTCTGTGGCCATCGGAAAATGAAGGGGGGGGGGGGGGGGCTAAGTTTGTGTTGAAGATCTCTGCAGACAAAAGTGTTTCAGAGAGCAGCTTTCCCAAAACACAATGAAAAAATCTTGACACCAGAGCTTGGCCCCACAATGCACCTCGTTCAGGAGCTGGGGACATTGATGTATAATTTTAGGACAGGAAACAAAACTTAAATATCTTGATTCCTCATAAGATTTACTGTACATCAACAACAGTACGGAGGTCTGAACTAGTTTTACAATGGCTGATGTAATTTCCGATGTCTAGAGAGAAACGTGGCCAAAGACAAATACAGGTAATACAATTTAATGTTAACAAATAAGGCTTACACAAAAACTCTCCTATTCCACGTAAAGTGTGTAATTTCTTCTGCACCACTAGCATCACCAAACGGAATTACAAAAATAGTGGCAATGTTTCCCCAAACACTCTGCCTCCCATCTGCCATTGGTTGGACAATGACATAGTCCCACCCTGAATACACATTCTTAGTTGAGCCAAAGATGCTGGGTCGGGATGCTTAAAAACAGAGGTATGTTTTGAAAGCACCAGAGTTGCTATGTTAACATGCAAATATACTGGTATAATTCATTTTTCACGTGCCGTTACATCTGGGGTTGCCAACTGTCCCATATTAGTAGAGATGTCCCTTATATTGGCCAGAGCTTAGACATCCCATACTGGACACCTACTGTTCCGTATTTTAGCTGAAGCTGGCTCAAGTGTCCCGTATTTGCGTGGCAAAAAGTTAGCTACCCAATTTACGTTTTGGGCACGGTCAAGCCTCTAGCCAAAATGAAAACCATAAATGGCATCAATGGTGCAGTAGCTTGTAGTTGAACAACTGAGTAGCTTATTAGTTTCAAAGCAACTTCCCCAACACTGCATGACAATTTTGGGGTTAAACCACAAAACCTTACATGGACCATTAGCATAATATAGATCCTTTAGTAATGTTCCAACACCTTCAATCAATGAAGTGGGCTGGTCTCCAAGCCACGGTCTCAGCACACCATTATTTTTCAGAACAAAGGCTTTTAAAACAACACCACTTAACACTCACACCTCAAAGCATGCTAACCTGCTGGGAGACGTCTAATAAAACAATGTTAATAATGCACACGCTTTCTTTCTCGCTATCCTGTGCTAGCGCTTCCCTACCTGACCGCCATCATTAGCTTGAGAAGGTTAAATGGGTTCTAGAAGTGTAGAAATCCCAGAGGACCCCAAACTGGGTCAATAGTGAATATCTGCTCAATGCACAGTCTGTGCTGCAGGTTTTTAATTGTGCTGTAGTCTCTCAGGTTTTGATCTGAACAATCTTTGATTACTTCTTAGTTTCAGGCGATGTAAATTAATTTCCAACAGCGCAGCAATACACATCCTTAATTAAAATATAGCTGAGGCATTAGGAAATAAATACCCCAGTCCAAGCAGAACAGGGAATACACTAAATTACGTGTACACACTTCACATCAAGATGCCTTCCACTGCTTTTCCACAACTGTTAAATCACAACTGCTTGTTTTTAGACTAGTAAAATCAACTGCCATTTAGATGAATGAGAATGCTATATGCCAAAACATACTTACATTTTCTGTGTGCTACAACTGCTTTGTGATACTCTTTAGTACAGTTAATGGCAGCGTATATGTAGACAGTGCATACAGACGTGGTCCATGTTTTACGCGGACAGTTCACGTGTACTGTGCTGATGGCAAAATTTACATTACGGACATTATGTGCAAGATGTAGCAGCAAACAGAAAACCGAAGTATATTTTGGCCTGTAGTGGGCATGTGTCTGTACAGGCTTGTGCTCAAAACCACTCAACCATGGGTAAGACATGTTGATGGATAATGTACATTTTGTTTTCAAATATTTTTTTAGTCATTTAGACTATCTTCAATCTATCTGTGCATGTACAAGAATGGATTGTGGTTTTGGGGGTGGAGAAAGATAAGAACGACCCCAAGAAGGGGTTGCTGTCTCCATCTATATTTGAACATACCATTGACTATCGCTGTCTATGGCTTTCATCTCCGCCTCTGTTTTTCATCCTTTTTTACTCACCTGTCAGTAACTGCCCCTTCCATTGAGCTGCACTCTCCTCTTCCACACCGTTCCATTTATCTCTCCTCAGCAGGTGCTCTAAACAGCTTTAAAGAAATGTATGTTCAAAAAATCCAATGTCTGCAAAGCAAGCGGAATAAACCACTCCGGAACTGCTAATAAACTGACATCTCTGTTATCTATCACTGTCGTCATGGTAAAATTGCACTGGGAAAGTAAACTGTTTTTTCAGTATATTAATCCATCATACCATAAAAAGGAACAACAATAAAAGCGAGAGAATGTAACTTCAGGCTTGGATTGTATATTAACATTTAATACATAACAGAGGGCTACAGGTGTGTCAGGGGTCTTACAAGTGCACAGAATTCATTGCATTGGGGGACGTTGGCGCAAGTCACATGAAAGGGCCTTCATAGTGCATTTGTAAGATACAAGTTGAGTGATTCAAATGCAAATTGGAAGCCAAATAAAAAGCTTAGCTAGTTAAACCATCAATGTGGCATTGCTTCCAAAGACACGGTTGCTTCTTGAAAAGTCTTCATTTCTTTTTCCTTCAGCAATAACGTTCCCAGAGTGGAGGGCAACTGTGACTAAGGGCTGTTTATTTCATAATTTGCATTTCAAGAATACAAAGTCACATCTGCGCAATTCCCAAAATCATGCAAGTCTGCAAGATTTTTGTTTCTTTGACACCCACGTAATCTAACAAAATGACTATGACTCACAGTTTGGAGTGTCTCTCCTCTGAGAATTTCGGGTGAGATATGGTATGAGGGTTAACCACCTCAAACTGATGTCTGTGAGCTTCAAAACCATCTGCATTTTAAAGCATAGCTTCAATTTTCCTGAGAATCTGGATAAAAAATAAATAAATAAAAAAGAGCCCTTGGCATTCATTGATACAGCTCATCCTGAAACGACACTGGAGAATCATGGGCCAAAAAAATTATACCCCCCCCCAAACAACTAACAGAACTGGTCACGGCCAATCACTCTCTTCCTCCATGAAGTTCTGGATAAACACCGTGGCCATCAATCACAGCCTTGGATGTAGAAAGGGAGAAAATAAGGGGAAGTGATCACTTTCTGCAGGTCACAGGGGAGCCATATGCATCATTAAATCCCCCTCCATCACTTTTCAATTACTCGCTGTAATTTACCGTCAGGGCCAATATGATGACAGAGATCATAACGATGAACAGAGGAAGAGGATGGTAAACTTCTTTGCCTGAAGCTTAAATTTTACATTTCATAGAGGGAAAACTTCTTACTCCCCAACAAGGTCATTTTGAGGCTTTCACAAGACAAAAGACCTTATTAAGGGTAGACGGAAAATTTAATTTGACACGAACGAGACTGTGAGGGATAATTGTTCCTAGTGAATGCCTAATTTTTACAACCCATGCTTTCCACTTTAAACCACGACAATTCGCATATTTTTATGAACATCTTACAGCAAATACAGCAGAAAATCGTTCTGCTCAAGTTTAATGAATATGGCCCATTGAATGTGCATTTCTGTGGAAATTGATCACAAAACCATTCTTACGTGAAGTGTTGCACTGAATATATGTGTGACCATTTTCAAGGGAGATTTTCAGTCCTTTTAAAAGTGCCTTTTACAAACATTATTATATATAAACTACCAAAAGACCTTAGTCAGGGTAGATGACATTTAATTTTACACAAATGAAAATGAGTATATGAGGGATAGGCAGTCCTACTTAGTGGCCCATTTTTTCAAACCATGTTTTCCAGAGTTTTCTGTCCACCACGGCAATTTACATACCAATGGTTTACACAACAATACAGTATATTTAATGGGCCATATTCATTAAACACAAGCATAACAAATTTCTCTGTACATTTTTCGTAAACCATTCCTTAGTAAATTGTTGCATTGAATTTAATGCGCAAATTGTTGCAAGAATGGTTTTATGAACAATTAACACAGAAATTTGTTCTGCTTGTTTCATGAATGAGGCCCATTGAACGTACTGTTTTTGTGTAAATTAATCATAAAATAATTCTTAGGTGACGTGTTGCATTGAGTTTGAGACAATTTGCATAAGAATGCTTTTATGAAGAAATTACACAAAAATCTGTTCAGCTCGGTTTTCATGAATAAGGCCAATTGAACATACCGTATTTTTATCCCCCAGCACCTTGTTTGGTTTGCATCAAATTTAATCTGCCATCTAGTCTAAACAAATTCTCTCTTTTATCCTTATCCCAGGTGCATATTATAGCCCATATACAGTATAAAGAAAAACATGTTAAAAAAGAAAATGATTTCACATGCTTTTAAGCCAATGTACAGCCACGTCCACCCTTTTAGCACACACGGAGTACAGCGGGCAACCCAGGGCCATATTTACTCAGGCAGTTCAAAGAGATTAACAACTATTCCTATTGGCTTCCTGCATAATGCACAATAGCTTCCCCATAGGAAACCTCAATAATATCACCTACTGTGGCTCTGATCAAACCTCCGAATACACAAAAACACCATGAAAACCAAATCACTATTTTTCCTGGCTCTTGAAATATGTAAAGCACAAATGAATAAGTTCAGCCAGCCTTGGACGAGGGTGTTAAAGTCCAGATTAATTATGAATTTAATTGGACAGAAACTGATATTTAATACAAAACTTATCAAAATTTACCAACTTGCTACACCTCTAAAACGACTTTCCTTTTTGACTGATGTCAGCTAGGATGCACAATGTTACATAAAAATGTTAGCTAATAGCCAAATGGCATTGTTTTAAGCTACTGTTGTAGGTTATGTAGCCTAACACAGTAATTCAATGCCAGTTAAACAATTTGACAAAGGTTAATAGCAAATAATGATCAATTTGATTTGAATCATTATTGGGATAAGTAGAGATGCTCTCAAAAGGTAATCTTTACTTTCCTGTCCCGGTCAAAAAGCTTCCTCAAAAATTGGTGTCGCTTTGGGAGGAGCAGACCTCCACAATCCATGGCAAACTTGCATTCAGGTCTGGCTCCATTCTGGTATGGAACGCCCACTTTGTACAATCCAAATAATTCCCAACGAATGAAGATCAAACTTTCAATTTTACTCGTAAATGTCACATCACAGAAGTAAAATGGATTGCAAATGCCATTTTATGTTGACTTTAAATCTTAAGAGGCTTTCATGTGCTACATTAAACTGAATTTTATATATTGATACATTGATGTCTCCTAAAAGTGGAGTTCACATCTCTTTTGGTTAAGATTTAATCACAGACCATGTTCGGAATGGGGCAAATTGCCCACAGGCTAGTGTTCACAGTCACCTGCTCTGCCCTAGGGGAACACTTGAACCAATGATCTTGGCTTGTTTAATGTACCATTTGTCCCCCTTAAAAAGACACATACACACACCTCTATCCAGCTCCAAATAAAAGTGTGTGTGAGAGAAAGTGAATAGCAGGAATCTTGGTTAATTATCATCCACCTGCTGTCACAACCATCAGTCTTGGTGACAATGCTACTGCCAACAGCACACTTGCAGGCTTATTAAAGCGCATGTGTATTTGTAATTGATGCACGAACAGCGAGGACTGTGCCCTGAGAACCAAGTATAATACAGTCAATGATTAAATCATGCTCCAGTCTTTATATATACACAGCATACAGACATTACGCACTTACCAGGGGGAAAAAAGAATGCAATTTATATGTTATGACCTAGGGAAGGGTTAATCAGTATCCCCTGGCAAGTGTTCATAGAGTCTGTCTGTGTTTGATGGATGTATACTGCCATTATAACACCCCATGTACTACCGACATGCCTTCATGTATAATTAGCAAAAACAGCAATTTCTTTCAGATGCAAGGCCACAACAGCGGATGCCTGCTTTTGCGATAAACCCCGCAAAATATTTGCGATCCGCCACTACTGAAGGATGAGATTAATTGGCTTCCTAACAAGGCAACGAGGAAAACAACACTATCATTAAATTAACTCCAATTAGTGCACCCACACGAAATCTGCGGCCAAGAAACTGAAATGCCTGTCATTCATAAAATTCTACAATTCCCCAGCCCTTGCATTTCTGTTTTTTAAATATTTAGGTTAATTTGATCATTCTTTAAGTGAAAATTAGATCAAAAAGAGTGCATAAAATGAGGGAAAAGTCTGGAGAAAAGGGATAAGTTTGTTTAGAAAGTTACACAGGATTCATCACTACTTTCTGCACTGCAAAAATCATCTTCTTACAGAGTATTTTTGTCCTGTTTTCCAGTAAAAAAAAATGACATGATTTTAAGTCTTGGTTTCAGAGAAATGTAACGTAATTTGGTGGGGTTTATGCTAAAAAAAGAAAAAACTATTTGCCAATGGGGTAAAGAAAAATAAACTTGTTTTCCCTTTGAATAAAGTTTTTTTGTTACCCCACTGGCAAATAGTTTTTATCTTATGCATAAATGTTAGGGTACTTAATTAAGCTAGTTTTCTCTGAAAACAAGAGAAAATATTTCATATCTAATAACAAAACGTATCTTGTTCTTAGAATGCTTAGATATTTTTACTGAAAAACAAGACAAAATTACTGAGTAAGAAAATTATTTTTATCAGTGCAGGCTGACTCAATTAAAATGAATTTTACATATCAGAAGAAAGGCAACAATTAGCCTAGGCATGCAAATCCTAACACCCAATAGATACTTTTCCTGCTTTGCCGGATGTTTGGAGAAAGTAGGGAATAAGAAAAGTTAATCCTCAAAAAAAATGGGCCATAACCTTCAAAACCAACAAACAATCTCCTCGCGTTTCTAAAAGCATGCCTGCTCTTGGCTCCACACTATGTTACCTCTACCTATCTATATTAGCAGTCTAGGGGCAACCGAAGCCAGTCTCAACCCTGACAACAAATAGAGCGACTCCTCTATCAAGCTAATGAGGAGGAAAGGCCAGTTTATCATTTGGCAGTCATCTCCAAGTCTGGCTGCCCTTTATAGCAGCCTTACGCCTTTCATTAATGCACAGTACAAAGGGACATTAATGTAAGCTTGGCTGCCCTTTTAAATACATCATTTGTAAGAAGTGAGACAGCGTAAAGATTATTTCAGATAGGGTTCATGGCTTCGCTCAAAGTATAAAAAAAGAATATGCAAAGCACACACTGTAGAAAATGCAAAGATCATTATTAGCTTGCTCTTGTTCACTCGATTTAACATTTTAGGCAATGGATGTATCAGATCGTACTGTGCATTTTAGACCCCCCCCCCAGAAAAAATAAAAAAAATCACAACACAGAAATAAATGGACATTGGCCAGTTAGATGACCTGCATTTTTGAGTTAGAGTGAGGTCATCCATTAAATTAGGCCAAAGTGTTCAAACCTATAAATGGCCAATTCTGCAAGACTCTACAAAAGAAAGGCAGTAATTTGACTCCCTGACAGAGACTAAGTGAAGCGATATCAGCGGGAGGCTTGCTAGCATGTGGTCTGGAGAGCTGGAAATTTCTCTCCATGGTTATGTACCCCAAACCCACCAATCAGGGAACAATTACCACATCTCCCATTCCATTTACACATTTTCGCAGGGTCAGTTCTGAAGTAATGGCTTGATCTAGATCTAGAACAAGTCAGAACTAAATCTTCAATATCTAAATATATTCAAACCAAAGAGTGGCATCGGCTTATGTTTTTGAATATATCTACATTTTTTAACAGTTTTAGGTTAAATATACTTGAGGCTATGTGCAGCTGTGCGGCTACGTCTTGTGCACAGTTCACACAATGCAAGTTTCATCATCAGAACAGTACGCGCGTATTGTCCGCTTACAAGCCTGTTTTTCTAGACACAAGGACAGTCCGCATCTGTGCATGTTGTCTGCACTGAAGAGTTTTACCGGATGCATCCAGACTCGTGGTCAGAAGAATATACTTTGAATGGCTCGAGCTCTCGACCTTGTGCGAGACGTAGCAGCGCATGGAAAAACTAAGAATACTCTAGTCTTAACATGGACAGGAGGGCCACAATGGGCTGTTTTGTCTACCTGCTAATGGATACATTAGCAGGAAGACAAGAAATCAGGTAGTGAAAGCAGCCCAGAAGGTACACTGTGATCAAATTAAACCAACTTATCACTGTTTTAGAGACAGCTAATGTTCTTCTCTTACACTATTCATACTCTCCTATGTAACCCAATGGGAAAACCACAGCACCTTCAGAAGGGATGAACAGGAGTGATTTCCTTATTGTACATCGAACAAATGACCAGTTTCTGAAGACAAATTATCAAAAAATCTGGATAATGGAGCAGGTGTTGAGAGAAGGGGCACATTTTGAACTGACCAGCAGTTAGCTTACACATTAGAGAAATCTCAGATGGATAAGAATACATAAGATCTACTTTGAAGGTGTAGAAAGAGCGTGGCCAAATTGAATCAAGTGGCAATACAGCAAATTGGATTTCCGAAAGCACAACTAGAGCCACCTCTCTGCTGTCTACTACCTTATGACACACCATTCCTATTGAAATCCATGTATTCATACTGTTCTCTGACACAGCCTAAACTCTAGCCAAACATCAAGGATTTATAATTAAGGGCACATACAAACTAGAGTCGGTTGGGTTATGTCTTGTTCAGATTCTCACAGACTACTGTCAAGACTTTCAATGCACACAATAGCCATGTATCTAGACCCTCCCCACAAGGGTCAAACACTGGGCTCTTCTCAGCAAGCTTTCTCCTGACCTCATTAAAATGATGCCTTCTCGGCAACCGCCCTCAATCTAAGCATTCTTTACAGGCAAGATCCAAAAAACAGGAGAAGTGTTGGAGAGGTGATAACATCCAGCAAGAGTTCTCTATTCACAGAGACCGCAGAAGGAGAAATCAAGGATGACCTGTCTTTCAGGGCTTTGACCTTTCCCAGTAAGAGGCTGAGTGCGAGGATCTGCCTAGTCAAATGCTATATTCAGAAGGACAAACATGCCTTTCCACCTCAAACAGTAAAGCCAACTCCTGCTGGAATTTTCCATCTTTCCACAGCCATAGATTCATAGATCTCGGTGGCTCCTCAAGACCAAACCACAGGCTTCAATGTATGCTCCAGAATAAATAGGATCTAAAAGCAATTTAATTGGCATTTAAAGAGTTCATTCACACAGGACGTGTCTTTGCATTCCATCTGCACTATTTTTTATTGATCTATGTTCACACACATCAGACAGATGTCATTGGCCATTGTGTCTTGTTGCACTGTTGTTGAATAAAAGAATGTGTTTTGTTTGAATGGCCCCTAGAGCTCTTTGACATTCAAATCGAAATAAAAATGCTTTCTAGACTTTGTGTAATGAAGAAACAGTATTCTCTGCAAAAAAAAAAAACAAAAAAAAAATTGTTTTTCCTTAATTCTCTCTAACTAGATTTCTTGGAAGAAATACAAGGAAACTGATCTCTCTGTGACTTCCAGAACAGTAGGTCTAAACTTTTACTGCTGAATTTAGTCTGTGCTTACTGAAATTTTAATTACTGCCCCCTAATGGCCAAAGCTGGAAGTGTTGTTGAACGTTTAGGACGTGTGAGCCCGTTTCCAGGTGAAATGTCCACAGAATGGCACCAAAAGAAGAGTTGTATTTTAATTTTAAGTTAAATAATACAGTCAACAGAAATGCATATTATATTAAATCTACCCCCTAACCAAAACCTCATCACTAAACCTAACAATATTTAAGCAATTTAAGAGCAAAAAAGCAACCTTCGAATCGTGCTTACCATGGTTTATGTGAACGCGATTACTTACTGGTTCCCATGGGACAATAGCCCAAGTCTCAGGGTGGCTATGGATGGTTAAATGAATGCAAGACACGACCATTTGCAATTCAAAGTACAAATATTACAGTGGCGTTATTGTATTGGCGGGATTTGAATCAAGAACATTCAATCAATGTAAGCGTTTACAAAAACAGATAGCACATCCAAGACTGTAATTATCTACAAAATAAATATTGAATGGAGTCTATATGTTCAGATCAAGCTGAATTCCAGAAATTGTGGAGAAGAAAGAGAAATATCAATACAATGCCTTGCAAGCACTGTAATTAACCACATTTAATTGTAGGATTTTGTCAAGCTGAAAGTGTACAACTCTCAAAAGACTCAAGCAATTAAAAGGCTCAACACAAGCTGGGTCCAGCACTGAATCATTATATTCCCACTAAAATGAAATAACTAATTACCTTTCTTGTTACCAAACCACAAAGAGGCACACTTTGCAGGTATGTCTGTAGACATGGTTGCAATCAGCCATAGTTATGAATCCAAGACAGCTTGATTCTAGAGCTGAAGTCATCACAAATTGATAAAAACACCCTTCTACCCACTGCTAGTCACACTTGGATAAGAATACAAAGATAAGAAACTGCATGAATGTGTTTGTCTGGGAATTTTCATCTTCTCAACCAGCTGCAGGTGGCGAGAAAGCAGCTATGCTCATCATGTTTGAAAAGCAGCAGACCTGATAGTCTGTGTGTAGATTCACAAATTTCCCCTCGAGCCCTGTGAATAAGATTGCGCTGTTTATATCCTGCTAGTAGCAGCAACGGGAGGAGTCAAATGGATGCAGTAAACTGTCATTCAATCATTCAGCCTGACATTGATGAGGATTAAGCTAGCTTTCAAGATCAGAGCCCCCACCCCCCCATTACCCCCACCAACCATCCACCACCACCACCACACACACAGCTAATGAGAGATGGAGATAGCTACAGATGTCTCCATTTGTGCCATTTACCTGCTGTGCCAAAAGCAATTATGCAGAGACAGCATGATGATTGTGACCGGTTCCTGCCTTTCTCAAGAGTGGCATACGAGATGGCAGATTGTCTTTCTGCTGATAATCTGTCTTCTACGGACTTCTATGAATACGTTTACATGCACACCAATACGCTGATAACAACCCAAAAAAAAAAAACAAAAAAAAATCCAACAATGCAAGAAAAACGTGTTGACATGAGACTTGAAATCGTGTTAATCTGTGCTTTTGAGGTCAAAATGTAAAAAGGCTTGCGCACACCTTGGATAAGCTGGTAAAATCACTGGTAAAAGTGTTCACATGCAGAGTGAAATCAGGTTAATGGGCAAAAATCTACAGGTGACGATTGGTTTTACTTAAACCGTTTATAACCTTCCCCCATAAAGGAATACCGTTTAAGGTTTACATGGCTATACACTGTCGTCTTAAGCATAATCGGTGTAAGATTGTGCATGTAAACACTCTGTGAAGCATAAGCCTCTAACTTGAGACAGTAAAACACAGGGAGCTACAAGAATCTACAAGAAGTAATTTGCTTATGTTGTTGTCCTCCGATGTAAGTCGTCACTTATGATATTCACAGTGCTTTCAGAGATGCTGTACTTTTAGTGTCTAAAGGTCTAATTAGCACCTGTAATATCCAAAATTGTAAGAGCATAAAATGTGTTTTTAAATAAATGGGGTTAACTTATCGTCATATTGTACGAATAATGTTAAATTGTTGCGTGTTGAACCAAAATTAAAATTGATACAAGAGGCTAATTCAGTTTGATAAGACTTCACTACAAGGTTTTTCCACATCAAGCAAATTAAAATTACTTGATGAAACTTTATGATTAATCCTTTACAAGCAGTCCATCTTTAAGACAGGACTTTTAGCTTGGCTTCATGATGTGTTAAGTTCAAAATAGTTAAATTTTTAAAAACATGTCTTCAGATACCTGTGATCTTTTACATTCTGTTGCACTTCGTCTAGCTGTTTTTGAAAGCAATAACACATTCTGTGTGAACGGCCCCTAAAGCTCTTTGTAATCAAAATGGAAATAAAACATTGTACATAAAGTTGAGAGACTAATTCAGTTTACACAACTTCACAAGAAGGATTTTTCCATCAAGCAGCAAAAAGAAAAATGACTTTACGAAACTCTATAAAGCATTGCGAATAGTCAGTTTACAAGCAGACTATCTATGTGAGAGGCCTTGTGGCTTGGCTTTAAACTCTATACGAGTTTGAAACCTCAAGGAAATGTGTTTCAAATAAACAAAAAATTATTGTCAGAGTGATGTCATAATTAGTAACTCAAAACTGGCTACATGTACAAAAGCCCAATTCCAGCCGTATCTGGGATCCTTTAAAAAACTGAAAATGCAGCCAAAGCGAGAGTAAAACTACCATATATCAATGAACTGCTTTCGATAAGTGATTCAACTCTATTTAGAACCCTGAAACCATGATCTGAATCAAATTAATCTGAATCCTCTTATTAAAATGGGAAAACACTCGTCATCCTCAGTGTTATGTGCATGCTGGGATCTATGGAAAGCTATTCTGATCTGTGCCAAATAGGGAATTTAAGTTGTAGAAATGTCACAAAAATCTCTTGTGAAGCTGTATTTGGTGTAAATGGGGTGTTAATTTTTTTTTAATTCACCTCACGGCAATTCCAGTGACAGAGAGACTGATCTGCACATGCCTCAACCAGAAATTTCCCTTTCATCATGCCCAACAGTGAAGATTCCCTGAGGTCTGTACCTGACCCTGGCATTACCGCCATCATTCGATCTCTGCCCTCTCTGATCGTACCCACGTCTCTTCTCTAGGGAGAGGTCAAGAGCATCCTCGTCTCTTCTTCTGGATGGATGGATAGATGGATGAGGGTCAGTGGTGGCTTCCTACAAATGTTCTCTCCTTTCAAAGCCATTGGATCATTGTTCCAAGGTTGAATAAAACATTCCCTACTAATATTTACTCAAGTAATAAATAATTTGTCATTCTGCATACAGTACATTTAATACACCTGGGGCAACCAAGGATTATTTACCAAGTTTTTGGGCATGCAATTACTGAATTACCATTGCAGGATTTGAATCTTCAGCCTTGAAGTCGTTGGTTATCAGCCCACCTCTTTAAGGCCATTCACCAATAAACCATTACACTTATCGATTAGAATCAGAATGACTCACAGTCACCAAATTGTGCAGAGAGGAATTAGTAATTAGGGTGAAATGTTAGAATACTGAAATAGTAGAAACTGATTTATCTGGTTAGTTAAGAAGATAATATCTGAAATATCTTATGAAAATGCAGCGCGTTATCATTGGCGGGGATTTGGCGATGTTGCGACTCGCGTCCAACGTGAGTAACGATATCGAAAGAGCCGAAACTTACCTTTATTCGCACCGCAGAACCGGAGAACCGTGAGACTCGCGAAAAACACGAGCAGCCGTGCCCTCCACTCCGCCATCACTTTCTGAGGTAAAAATCACACAAAAAATACCTCAGGGAAATAAAAAAAGAAAAGAAAAAAACGCAAGTTATCCACCGTGTTTTCTGAGGTAAAGTTTCAACGCGGAGAACGCTTGAGGTATTTTATAATTAAACACTGAACATCGTCTGCAGCCGGCAAGATTTCGCGCTCCGGGTGTTTTCTTGTAAGTTAAAAACCACAGAAGGGTTTTTAAAGGAGGCATCAAGTCAATCCACACATGCTCCGCACGACCCCGGAACGGCTGCGGCTGCAAATGGGCTCCGACGCGCTGAAGACCGACCGGCGTGTTTCTGAACGCACGGCGAAAGTACGCGTTCAACAGATTTAACGGCACCGCAGTGGAGTATCCAACACAAGCAAACGGCGTGAGCTGCTGGAGAGGTTTGTAGTGGGTACCGACTCGTGAAAAACCAGGTGTGGATTCTGACAGGATTCTGGATTTTCTTTGACCCGGGAAAGTCAAAAATCACGGCGAGGGGTGCGTATTGCGCATGCGCACACGCACACATGAAACGTGGTGTATTGAGATCATTTAGTTACCTTGATTACTAACGTTTGAATCAGCTAATGTTCAATAAAATATGCTTATATTGTAAAATAGCAACACACTTGTTGCTAATGTAAATAATGTATACAAAATAATATATCTATATACTAAAATAAGACATATGGCCTAAATAATTTTTATTTTATTTTATTTTTACCTTTTTTGGTCGGTTGAAAGCAAAAAAACAAACAAAAATAAAGCTTCAAAAAAGTGCTTGACAGAAGACTTGTTTAACAGCTGTGAGCTAGTATTACTTACAGTGCCATCCGCTGGTTTCTATGGTAAATTGCACATGGGGGCAAGCTAATCAAACTAACCTCACCACTTTATACAAGCAGGGTTGGGAGGGTTACTTTTGAAATGTATTCCACTACAGATTACAGAATACATGCTGTAAAATGTCATTTATAACGTATTCTGTTAGATTACTCAAGGTCAGTAACGTAATCTAAATACTTTGGATTACTTCTTCAGCACTGGTAGATTTTTTCACTTGTTTTGACTATAAAAACTCTGCCAGTACAGTAAGACAAAATACACATGTTAAAAATACATTCTCTGAAAAACCGAAATATCTTATACAGTGTTGTTTCTAAAACAAGATAAATCAAACTGATCTTGTTTTAAGGATTTTTAGATATTTTTACAGAGAAGCAATACAGAAAATCTAATCAAGAATTAGATTTTTGCCCTAATATCAAAGGTCTTACTAGAAAAAAAGAAATTATGATCTAACGTGAATTTTCTTGATAAAACAATATGATCGTGTCTGGTAACATGTGCATGTAAAATGGCTAGAAATAGCATTTTAGCTTAGCGTAAAGCTGACAATTTACACAAGGTTTATTTCTATTTCTTCTGCTCCAAACTTACTTCAAACGTACTTCTCTGTCTGCTCGTATGAATGTAACACATCATAAGAAAGTGTTTCACCGCTGTTCAAATGCACTTTGGATCACATCATTTATATGGATAAATGTTTTCCATCTGAAAGGACTAAATATTAAATGAAACAAATGACAATAAAATGAAAAGTAATCTCTTCAGTTATCAAAATACTTTTTGAATGTAACTGTATTCTAATTACCAATTATTTAAATTGATACCAATTAAATATTTTGTATTTTAAATACGTAATCCCGTTACATGTATTCCGTTACTCCCCAACCCTGTATACAAGTATTAACGATCTACTCAGATCTGGTCACAAGTGGGGGGAAAAAAGCACAGAAAAGCTTTATTGTTCCTAGTGTAAATCACTTTGGATAAAATCATCTATCGTATATGTGTAAATTAATCTTAAATGTAAATGTTCAATTATTTGTGTCACAACATATCTGGGATGTTCCATGAAGTCTTCTCTATATATAATGTAAACAAGGCCTTAGTTTAACATATGAACTGATTTAGAACATCATATGGACACGTTTGCGTAGATTTAAAACGTTGTGCCTCCACCAATATTTTGTACACTGATGTGTAACTGCTTAAAGGAATAGTCCAGGTTCAGTACAAGTTAAACTCAGTCGACAGCATTTCTTTGCATAATGTTGATTACCACAAAAATACATTTTGACTCGTCTCTCCTTTTCTTTAAAACAAACAAAAAAGCACAAATCTGGGTTATAGTGAGACACTTATAATGGAAGTGAATGGGGTTAATCTGTAAACATTAAAATACTCACTGTTTCAAACGTATAGCCACAACATGTAAACAATATGTGTGTAAACATGATTTTAGTGTGATAAAATCGCTTAATAACCTTGTCTGTGTAAAGTTGTATAAAAATTTGCATGACAACGTAATGCCATAAACCCATCCATCTTCTTTCTACAGTTTTCCTGAGCAAACACTGGGCAACACCAGGATGATTCTAATTGCCTGTTTTCTATTTCTGGTCTTGAGACAGCAAGTAAAATCTGCCAAAATGAATGATCCAGAGAACAACAACAATTTAAGTGTTACTTGGAGTAAAAAAAAAAAATTCAGGCTCAACTTGTGCAGTTGTTTTCTGTCATAACAACTATAATAATTAATTATAACAACATAACTCACCACCCACCACCGCTTCATGTCATCTATCACTCAGGTGAGGCACTTTTAAAAAACATCTCGACTCTGTGAAGTATCGCCATGTTTTTTGACAATTTTTACAAATGTAATACCTTAAAAATGACATTACCTGCTTAGAATATACGGCGATATGAGTGAAAACACTGGAGACCGGAAACTGAAAACAGTTGAATTGTGGAACACTTCTGAAATTCAGGAAAAATGTGGATAGCCGCTTGTCCTGTGTAGGGTCGCAGGTAGTGCTGGAACCTATCCCAGCTGTCTCGGGCCGAAGGCAAGGAAACACCCTGGACAGGTGGCCAGTCCATCACAGTGCCGTAAGCCCTAAAATCCTAAAATGACTGTAAAAACTACAATTTAAACAACTTTACAGCTCAAATAATACACTGCAAATAATACTGCTAAGATTTAGCAGAAGAATGAATGTGTTTGTGGTGAGCAGGGCCACACCGGTCTCGCGTTCCAGCGAGGGGTGGCAGGAGTACTTTAGGAGAAGAGGTAGCGGCAGACTGGAGAGAAAGATGCGTGAAGCTGTTTGTGTGTATCTGCGTGTCAGTGTGGTGTTGCTGAAAAGCAAACCTTTTGTGTACTGCTGAAAAGAGGCCTTATTGTGTCCAACTGAAAAGTGCAACAATAAATGTCTACGTGTTTTGTCAAGCCGGCCCCAGCTTCCTCATTTCCATAATTGTTACATTGGTGCCGAAACCCGGGAAGGAGGAGGGATGCGCTGTCATGGAGTCCTCGCCACTGCCGTCTGCCCAAAGGAGCAGCCGCGGCCATCCGCCGCAGGACGGAGGAGTCACTGCCGGCCGCCTGGACACGGTGGAACGGCCGCTGTCCACGAAGGGAGGAGGGGCTCGCTGCTGGCTGCCTGGAGCGGTGGAGCCGCTGCCAGGGGCGGTGGGGCTCCCTACCGGCCGCCAGAACGCGGAGGGGCATTCCATCCGCCAGGGGTCGGAGGACTTGCTCCGGTCCGCCCGGGGATGAGTGGCTGTCATCCGCCAGAGGGTGGAGGAGTGATTGAGGACCAAGCAACGCCATGTCTGAGAACAGGCGAGCAAGTTTTTTTTCTCTCTCTCCTCTCTCTCTTTCTCTCTCACTGTCGCTCTGCCTTGCCCTTTCCCTCTCCTCTTTTTTTTGTTTTTCCCTACACTTGTCCCCCTCCCCAGCTCTAGAGAGGTGGGAAAAAGCCAGGCAGGCCAAAAAGGCGGGGTGGTGGGGGGGGGGGGGGGGGGTGTACGTCATGCCGGGGGTTCCCCGGGCTGAGGCAAAGGAGGGAGGAGTGTGACGAGGAGGAGGGCGGGCCGGGCCGTGGCTACGCACGCCCGGCCCCCAATCAGGCTTATCAGCCGAGGAGAGGGAT
Source organism: Myxocyprinus asiaticus (assembly GCF_019703515.2). Lineage (NCBI taxonomy): Eukaryota > Metazoa > Chordata > Actinopteri > Cypriniformes > Catostomidae > Myxocyprinus > Myxocyprinus asiaticus. The sequence goes on along the minus strand of NC_059389.1, from coordinate 3,253,703 downwards.
AAGTGCAGCGGGATGCAGCATTTTGGGAGAGAGAGAGCCACACGCAGCTGCCGTGTGTGCGTTTATATTTTGTGTCTTTTTGTTTAAGTTTAAATTAAAATATTACTTTGACTGTTCAGCCAGTTCCTGCCTCCTCCTTTCCCATTTTTAACCTTGTTACAGTGTTTTTATATAATTATAAGCTTCACATTTCTGCCTTTTAACTCTCTAAAAACGGGCCCATTGACTTCCATTGTAAGTGCCTCACTGTAACCTCGATTTTTGCTTCTTCTTTTTTTTTTTTAAAGAAAAGGAGGGACGAGTTGAAATATTTTTTGTAACACATATGCTGTTGATTGAGCTTAACTTGTCTTGAACCCAGAATATTCCTTTAAATTATTGAAATTTGTCCATTTTCATGAACCTATGTCCTTGGTGGAAAAACTGAAGAGAAGTTATTGAATACTCACTTGTGATTAGTAGTATAACATCACAGATGCCCTTGAATATGGAAAATCTGTGTTTAATCCAAGGGCACAGCACACTTGCTTGCCTTTACCATGGGCGAATGGCTCATAAAGGATGTGTAAACTTCAAACAGAACGATATGAGTCATACACACTCAATATGCTTGAAGTGCAAAAGAGATGCCAGTTGTAATGAAGATAAAGTTACTTTTGAATTCCAAATGACAACTGTACAGCAAACTGGCCATAGCTGAGCTGGCTGTGTATCATTAATCAAATTTCTTTGTGTTTGAAGAGGAAACAAGAGCTGTTCTCTCATCTTTGTGGGCAGAATGTGGGGAATATCTCAGTTTTAACCTGACCAATTAGGCAGCGCTCTCCTGCAGTACAAGTGCACACTTCATTCTGAATAAAGCTAGAAAATGGCCATGAACAGTGGGGTGAATTTCTGTAATATTTGTTATTAGGATTCATTTTGCAATTTTGACTCATGGATGGTGGTAAAAACAACTGTTACTATCTGTTACTATCTGTAGGTGACCTCAGGTACAGGCTGAGAAAAATGGGAACACTTTGCATGGTTAAAAGATCTTTTGCCTCAAGTGGATCTCGGTTTATTGCATTAGTATTCAACTTTATGATAAAGTCTGTTCTACTATACATATCTTTGTCTGAATGTTTAAAGGGGATGCGAGTACGTTTTGGATGCTAAAATACTTTCTCCAAGTTTAATATAGAGAGAACAAAAGATACATTTACTAAACTGGAGTCACATAGAAAATAAAACCCTTTAAATGACATCACGGACTAGGAGTGAAAAAAGAAACAGCTTGCCACTGCAGTGTATAAATGGCTCCAACCATCTGACAGATGGAGGATTGACATTGAGAATGAGTTTATTTGCTGTCAGAGCTTGAAAGGAGGATGAGATGTCATCTGAAGATAGACACTGTACAGGATGATGTTCTTGTTAAGTGAACTACAGCAGCTGTGGAAGATAAGGCCAGTTGTAATGAAATGCTAATGTGTTGCTGCATACTACGCAACAATATATACTGCATACTACTCGTTAAAAATGTAATAAACAATATGCAACTATAAATGTTGCAAACTGTAACAAATGTCACATTACATTAGTATGTTGGGGGGTATTTTCTCCCCTTTTCTCCCCAATTTGGAATGCCCAATTCCCAATGCGCACCAAGTCCTCGTGGTAGCATAGTGACTCGCCTCAATCCGGGTGGCGGAGGATGAATCTCAGTTGCCTCTGCGTCTGAGACCGTCAATCCGCGTATCTTATCACGTGACTTGTTGAGTGCGTTACTGCGGAGACGTAGCGCATGTGGAGGGTTCACGCTATTCTCCGCGGCATCCACGCACAACTCACCACATGCCCCACCGAGAGCAAGAACCACATTATAGCAACCACGAGGAGGTTACCCCATGTGACTCTACCCTCCCTAGCAACCGGGCCAATTTGGTTGCTTAGGAGACTGGCTGGAGTCACTCAGCATGCCCTGGATTCAAACTCGCAACTCTCGGGGTGATAGTCAGCGTCAATACTCGCTGAGCTACCCAGGCCCCCAATATGTTGCATGTTTAACTATGAGTGGCATCCAGTTTTCATTCTGGAAATAATTACGTTTGTTTTGCATTTTTAGTACAATTTTGCATTAAAATATATTAACTTTTGGCATTCAAAACAAATAATATTTTAAGAAAGAGTAAAGGCCAAAGCATACTTTGGTTTATGTGAGTGTGTGATGCCAATTCCGTCATCAGCACGGTATGCGCAGATTGTCCGCATGCAGCCTAGTTTTTCTAGATATGCAATCAGTCTATTCTTTGGCATCTTCGGCACATACGGCTGCCGTTGACTATGCTAAAAGTAGTCATAGTGCACATGCATCGTGGTCAAAAGAGCTTGAGACCATGCGCGAGACAGAACAGCACATGGAAAAACAAGGTATACTGTACCTTAGCCTTAAGGCCAAAGTATACTTCCATTTTACATGTGTCGCAACGTCTCATGCACAGTGCGCGCGACACAGATTTTGTCATCATCAAAATACACACAGATTCTAAGCATCCAGCCTAGTTTTTCCATATACAAGGACAGTCTGCATCTTAGCACGTTGTCGCTGCATGCAACCTGCCATTGATCGTGCTAAAAGAATATCACAAAGCAGTCGTAGTACACACGTGTGGAATGCGACTCTATGGGCTTGTGGTAAAAAAAAAAGAAGTATACTTTAAAATGCAAGTGTGCAATGGAACAGCACATGGAAAAACAAAGTATACCTTAGCATTAAAGACCAAAGCATACAGTGGCAATTTGGAATTACTTTGGAATTACCTGAATTTATGTATAAATTTGTCTTAAAATCTGGTTTGATCTTCATCTAAGCTACAATAAAGAACAAACATAATCTGTTTTAACTAACACACAAATTATTGTATTGTTCTTGTACATATTGAATAACTCCTTCAAACATTCACAGTGTAGGTTGGAAAAAGTATGTGAACCCCTAGGCTATTGAAGTCAACAAAAGCTAATTAAAGTCAGGAGTTGGCAAACCTGGCATCCAATTAATGAAATGAGATTGGAGGTGTGGGTAAGAGCTACTTTGAATTATAAAAAGCACTCAAACATTTTGAGTTTGCTATTCACAAGAAGCATCTGCTAACATGGACCATGCCCTAAAAAAAAAGAAATCTCAGAAGACCTACGATCAAGAATTGTTTCTTTGCATAAAGCTGTAAAGGGTTACAAATTTATCTGGAAGAGCTTAGATATTCATCTGTCCACAGTTAGACAAACTGTCTATAAATGGAGATGATTTAGTACTATAGGTACTCTCACTAGAAGTGGCCGTCCAGCCAAGATGACTCAAAGGGCACACCGCAGAATGCTCAATGAGGTGAAAAAGAACCCTAGAGTGACAGATAAAGACTTGAAGGAATCATTGGAACTGGTTAACATCTCTGTTCATGAGTCTACTATACAGAAAACATTAAACAGGTATGGTGTCCATGGCAGGACACCACAAAGAAAGCCACTGCTTTCCAACAAAAACATTGCTGCACTCCTGAATTTTGCCAAAAACCACCTTGACACTCCACAATGCTACTAGGAAAATGTTTTGGTGAAGTACGGTGGAGGGAGCATCATGATAATGGGCTTCTTTGCTGCTTCGGGCCTGGACTGCTTGCCATTATTGAGGGAAACATGAATTCCCAAGTTTATCAAAATATCCGACAGGATAATGTCAGGGTGGCTGTGTGCCAGCTGAAGCTCAGTAGAAGTTGGATGATGCAGCAGGACAATGACCCTAAATGTTGGTTATTGCAATATTTAACCTAAAGTTTATTGCTGCCAAAGGAGGATCGACCAGTTATTAAATCCAAGGGTTCACTTACTTTTTCCACAACACTATGAATGTATACATGAATGACAAAATCAACAGCACCACAGACACTCGCAGCTTATTTAGAACATTCAAAACACTTCTCTGTCCTCTCCCTCCACCGCCTGACACCTCACTGACAGCAGATGTCTTTGCCATATTTGTTACTAATAAGGTTACAGCCATCAGCAATACATTCTCAGCACCACACCCTCTCAAACACCCGCCTCCTGTATGCAGCTCTTCTATCTCTATGTTCTCTCCTCTGACTGACACTGAGGTCTCTAAACTCCTCCTCTCCAACCACCTGTCCCCTTGACCCCATTCCTTCCCACCTACTCCAAGCCATCTCCCCGTCCATCCTACCTGCACACACACACATAATTAACACATCTCTACTTACAGGCACTTTTCCCACTACATTTAAACCCGCTGCTTAAAAAACATGCACTTAACCCCACACAAGTAGAACACTACAGGCCAGTTTCTCTCATCCCATTCATGGTGAAAACACTTGAAAGGGCAGATTTCAATCAGATCTCTGCCTATTTCAAGCTGCTGGATAACAATCAGTCAGGCTTCAAAAGTGTACATTCCACAGAGACTGCCCTGTTGTCTCTCACTGAGTCACTGAGACAGGTGAGAGCTGGATCCTGATCATCTGTCCTGATTCTACTGGACCTTTCTGCAGCCTTTGACACAGTCAACCATCAGATCCTACTCTCCATCCTCTCTGCTCTGGGCATCACAGGAACTGTGTTTGACTGGTTTAACTCCTATCTCTCAGGTAGGTCCTTCAAGGTAGCCTGGTGAGGTGAGGTGTCCAAGTCAGATCAGCTACTTACTGTGGTAACTCAGGGCCACTTCTCTTCTCTAAATACACAATCTATATATCACTGGGACCCATCATTCAGGCACATGGGTTCTCTTACCACTGCTATGCCAATAACACACAGCTCTACTTGTCTTTCCACCCCAATGACACCACGGTGACTGCTCGACCCTCAGACTGTTTGGCAGACATCTTGGCCTGGATAAAGGAACACCACCTGCAACTTAACCCAGTGAAGACTGAGCTCCTCGTCTTTCCAGCCAACCCTGCTGTTGAACACAACATCACCGTTCAGCTGGGTTCAGTAACGACTTCCAAAACGGTCAGAAATCTAGGGGTAACCATCGATAACCAACTCAATTTCACAGTCCACATCTCAAAGACAGCCCGATCATGTAGATTTACACTCTACAATATCAGGAAAATAAGACCCTTCCTCTCTGAACATGCCACACAACTTCTTGTTCAGTCACTTGTCATAACTATACTGGATTACTGTAATGCTCTCATTGCAGGCCTCCCTGCATGAGCAATTAGACCCCTGCAAATGATCCAGAATGCAGCAGCATGTCTGGTCTTTAATGAACCAAAGAGAGCACATGTTACACCACTCCTTGTCTCTCTCCACTGGCTGCCGGTTGATGCACATATCAAATTCAAGGCTCTGATGCTGGCATACAGAACAGTCACTGGGTCTGCTCCAGCATACCTAAAATATTTTCTGCAGAGCTACGTTGCCACCAGAAGCCTGCGGTCGGCTAATGAGCGGCACCTTGTTGTACCAACACAAAGAGGCACCAAAACACTTTCCCGGACTTTTGGTTTCACTGTACCACACTGGTGGAATGACCTTCCCAACTCCATCTGTGAAGCAGATTCACTCTCGGCTAAAAACTGAATAAATGTAAACATAAATGTATTATGGGATGTGTTCAATAAAGACATGAAAGATTATAATTGTTTGTGTGTCATCTCATGCACAGTGTAAGTGATGCAGACAGACTGTATGCGTGCAGCCTGGTTTTTCTAGATGAACAATCAGTCCACGTCTTTGCATGTCATCGCATCACGCGCCTGGCATTAAGAGTATCACAAAGCAGTCGTGGTGCCCATGCATCATACTTTGGAAGGTAAGAGCTCTCTACAGTGTGCGCCAAGCATGAAGCATTTGCATGTTTCCATTGATCATGGTTTAAATGGGGGGGGGGGGTACTTGCTTGTTTTGATTATTGGGGGAGGGGGGTTACCTCCCCCCATCCCCCCGGAATATACGCCCTTGCATACTGCATATTGCAAAACTAGTATGAGAAATGTGTTAGCAAGAATTCCAAACCTGAGGTCTCATTTCTCCTGGCCCTTCTCTCTGGACATGACCGGCATAAATCTCACTCTGGCCAAACTCACTAGGATTATCTGGGATTATGGCACAGTATGAAAACATCTGCAGATTTAATGTGATCAGGGTAAAGCATGAAAAACCTATTACTTGGAGACAGATCAAGATGTTGGAGTAAGAAAGAGCTCTTGATTATATGTGTGTTCATATACATATGGATGAAAAGATCTCAACAATCAAACTTTCATTGTATAGAAGAGACTTTCTACATTCTTATAGCCGTCCTTTGGTGTTCTATAGAAGTTTTACACAGAAGAGTATTTTCTTATCAAGCATTTAAAAAAACCAGTGTATTTCTTGTTTCTAGACTCTGCTTCAATCAGTCATTAAATCTGTAATGATGGGTACGGGGAGGGAGGAGTCTGTCTTCTCTGTATTAGTTAGTGACTAAATTAAATAATGGGAAGGAGCTGATTAAATTTGCACTGTCTGCTGTCTCCTGTCGTTAATTATACAGAGTGTGAATTTGGCACGCTGGAGTCAGCGCTGATGCGGTCGCAGGAGTTCACCTGTCACTGAGACAGCGCTCCTCCGCCCTCCGCTCACATCCCCGGAAAACTCAGCCAAGGGGGCAGAGAATTGGAGGCGGGGCATGGTGGCTGTCAATTAAATTGCCCTAGAGGACACAAAATCAGACACAATCACCTCATTGCTGATGTAAAACTGATTTGGATTGTTTCCCAAATAATATCCTTCTGAAAGGTTTAGACGTGTGGCAGCAAAAGAGGTTGTAATATATGATGTTTAAGACAGAATTATGATGTGTTTATATGGACCCTGTCACAACTATAGAAGTTTAGCAGATGCTTTTATCTAGTGACTTACAGTACACTTATTAAAGGTACAATAGTCCTTGGTAATATAGTGTACAAGTCGTATGGGCTACTTTTATGATGCTTTTCTGACTCTTTATTGTCAATTTTGGAGCTTGATTGGTCACTATAAACTCTCTTTGTATGTAAAAGAGCTGCATAAAGATTATTTAATATTTTTTTCCATTTCGAACAAAATGAGGGTGAATAAATATTTATGGGTGACCACAACAACTGGCACTTACATTATGCACATTATGAATATGCCATGTTAGTTACACTACTATTTGCTGTATTGTTGTGCAAGTTTTGGTAACACAAATGAACAGGATATGGATGGCCGACATATATGGATTGTGACAAATATGGTTGTTCGAGATGATAAAAATGATATACATAAAAAAAGATGTATCAAGTTCATAGAAATGTAATCTTTGTGTACACTGTACATGTTTGAAAAAACATTTATAGCATTTTCTACACTCATATAAATATTTAAGCCCATTTTTAAATATTAAATTAATAAAACTTTAAAAATGCATTTTTTTTTCATTCAATTTGATGGAATTTTGTTATGAAATAGACAATTTAAAATATTGTTTTGAGCGTACAAAAAAAGTATTTCTTTAATGACTTTAAAAATGTCATGTGGTGTAACCATCAAGTTAAAGGTACTAAAATGCTTGTTCCTTATTGTTATGTCTAGAGACATATTGCTGCCTGTCAGTGTGTGTATGTGTCTATCTCTCTCTTGTGCTTGTTCTTGTTCTCTCTCTCTCTCTCTCTCTCTTTCTCTCTCACAGCTGACTCCACCCTAATTGGCCGTGCTCCATGGCGCACACATGGATTGGTCGTTCCCAGGAAGAGTGTCCTTTGAAATGCCCCATGGACGACTGAGTCAGGGTGGTGTTGTAGTTGGGGTGTAGAGTGTGTCAGAGTGGATATATATGTGTTGAGCCATTTTTAACTTTGTGATATTGACCGATTACATATCTTTACCAGTTCCCTCTTCTGTCTGAACTTCGTTTGTGAATGGCCATAATTGTAAAAAGTGTAAATAGCGTCTATAACCATTTCTTCACCACGGAAGCCGTAGGGGTTGGGTGCCATACTTTAAGCCCCAGAAAAAATATCTAATATGTTCATCATATTAGAGAAGTAACTGTTTTGTGTGAATTGCATTTTAAATGTGTTTTTGGCCCATATCTACTGTAAACTTCCATATGTTTTAGGACAGGTAATTCATCGAGAATGTATTACTCTTCCAAGCTGGTTTGAAGCCTGGAAAGATTTCAAAGGACAGGAAGTTGTTATATTGAGGTCAAACCAACTAAAAGACATTAACATCCCTCTCTCTTGAACCACAGAGGACACAGCAGGGACGAACCACAGAAAAAAAAAAAAACCCAAGCCCAAATCCTCACACAAAAACAGCAACTTCAGAGAAGGAAAAGGAGACAAAGAGTACAATCCTCCACAGCCAGAGATGCAGGCCTGCGTTCACATACAAAGACTTGCTCGCTACCCTTCTATCAGCCACAACAAGACACTCTGAAGTCGGGGATGAGCTGGATTCACGCTGCGCGCCCTACGCTTCTCTGAGCACTCTCAACTCCCCCTTACAGGGCTGTAGGATTGTACACGCTTTTCTCTTTGGAAACGCTGACATGTAGTCGCAAAGTAGGCCACTCGTTTTTGGCATAGTGGCAGGCTTATAAAACACATTTTAAGTCAAAGCCTGATCTCATTAAATGACGTGACTGTGGTGACATTTTTGAACAAACGTACAGCAGTCATGTGGGTCTTCCTTGCATTACACATATTGTGCATAGTGTAGCCTATACAGTATACTGCAAAGTGCAACAAATAGTACAAGTAATATGGTAGTAATGGCAATGTAATGGGGTAGTTGATGCCACGTCCATGCACTTTTTTTTTTATCACCATCAAGATGTTACCCAGATATGTACTGTACATCTCCGAGATCCTGTTTTAGATCTTTTCATCTGAAAAGCATCACAATATAATTAACATCTGCTAAACATCTTAAAAAGATCAGATTTACAAACATTCTAAACCATAAACATCTCAAAGACATCTGATGAATGTCTTATTGACATCTGAGACATATTGCAGATGAGCAAACAACCTAAACAAACACATCTTCCAGATGTAAACACACATGAAATAGACGTCTGGGTGAATGTACGTGTGCTACCAGGGTAGGTTTAAAATGTATATAAAGTATAAAGAAAATGTATATCTTAGGTCAAATAACTTTGCACCATTATTAATGGTGTCGCAAGCCCTTCACTAGCGGCTATCCTAAGCTGTGATGTCAAAGGTTGCAAACTGCAAAAATATATGTCAATTTCACGCTTTTAAGAGACCAACACAAAATCATCATTGGCAAAACAATATTTAAGTGTTGCTTGCAAAAAAAAAAAAATTATTTTGGAAAAATAAACAGCTACTTTTGAATAGCTGTCAATGGAAAAAGATGCATTTGCCGCAGATTGGTGTAGTTACTGCATCTACCAACAGGGGCTAACTGGCCAAACCCTGATCCTTTGGTTTGTACGTATTCTGTGTACTTTTAATGAAGAAAAACGCTGAAACTTAATAGGTAATAGTACGCAACAGTCTGGTTTCAGAAGTAAAAAAATAAAAATTAATTATTAACATATACACCTTCAAAGACAGACCTACCGTGAGCTCTGAGGTTGTTGATGGTAGCTTCTGCTGGAGCCATCAGTCTGCTTAATTTCAACTTCATTTTAAAAAAATCATTAATTCCTGGTGAAGAGCTACACTTCTCGTGAGCCTTCAGAGACAAATCCACCAATCAGAGAACTGCAGCAAACAAAGCATGCCAAAAGAGCTCTGCAGCGACCGCTCATGACGCACTGCGAATGACTCAGTCGAGTTGGTCTCCCTACACTCTCAAACTACTAATACATTATTTATATACTTAAAATATATATATATACTTATAATCAACAACTTTAAATTAGGGATATCGATTTAACATGTTAATTCAGTGTGGTTATTTATTTAAATTTTTGTTTCATTATTGTTTTTTTCTCCCCAATTTGGAATGCCCAATTCCCAATGTGCTCTAAGTCCTTGTGGTGGCATAGTGACTCAGTCCAGGTGGTGGAGGATGAATCTCAGTTGCCTCTGTGTCTGAGACCGTCAATCCGCACATCTTGTCACATGGCTTGTTGAGTGCGTTACCATGGAGACCTAGTGCGTGTGAAGGCTTCATGCTATTCTCCACGGCATCCACCGCAACTCACCATGTGCCCCACTGAGAGAGAGAACCATATTATAGACCACATTATAGAGACCACCCCATGTGACTCTACCCTCCCTAGCAACCGGGCCAATTAGTTGCTTAGGAAGCCTGGCTGGAGTCACTCAGCACGCCCTGGATTCGAACTTGTGACTCCAGGTGTGGTAGTCAGCATCTTTACTCGCTGAGCTACCCAGGCCCCCTTTAACAGCGTTTATTATATTACATTCCTTCCATTGGAACTTGACACAGCGACCTAAAAACTGTATGTTTATATGTAAAGCGTCCGTCTGAAACAGGTGTACATTGATGCATCCTTAGATAAGCCCTTATAATAAATCTCTGACTGATTGACAAATTCAGTTGCAAAATGGATTGCTGTGAACTGTAGCCCAATGATTGGCTTATGATCAATAATATACTGGATTCTAAAGCCAATTTTTGTTTTGTCTTATCAATGCTTTACTGATCTGCTACAATAATGTAATGCATTTTAATTATCTGAATTATCATAATATTATATATCAAATATGATATGTATTTAGATTAAATAATTATAATATATGTATTTTATTTATAATAATTTAATTATTTAATCATTATATATTGAATTATTTTTATTTGAAGGGCTTTCTCAGCAAATATTTTATATGTGATTAATTTGATTAATTAATCGGCATACCATGTAATTAGTTCAATTAAAAATTTTAATTGATTGACAGCCATACTTTAAATCAATTGTTTTCTATTTTTACGTTTTTAATTTCGATTACGCCATTCGCAATGCTTCATGGTATTGTAGTTCATTACCTTATTAAAGATGTTACATACACAGTCGTATACCTTTGTCTGTTTGTCCGATTTCCAAATATTTTTTTGCTTCAAATCAAATTTTGTAATGTTGTGATAAAAATATTTACGAGAAAACACTTCCGGAACCAGTACGGCTGAAAAAGAAGGTGATTATTGTTGCGCTCTACAGTACTCATTGGCGCACAGACTTGTGGGACAAAACTACATTTCCCATAATTCTCTGTGGCTGCATTAAAACACAGTATAATGTCAATTCCAGACCAAATGCGCATTCTTTGCTTTGGTAATTTGTTGTAGTTATGCTAAAACACATCACTTTGCAATTCCGATCAGGAATAATGTAATTCAGATTTTTTTTTTTGGTGGTGGCGGTGGTTTGAAACTTAATGAGAGTGGAAAAAGAAAACAAATAACAAACAAATGGAGATGCAAAAATCCAGAGAGAGCAGACTGTGTAATTTATCAGCATTTATATTTCAGCGTTTGCACAGAGCGTGTCTCAGCACGCTGCACGGAAGTCTCAGGCCTTAAGTCGCAGTGGGGGGCCGAGAGCTGATGAGGGTTGTTTGTGAAACGACGGGCACTTCAAATGCCAGCACACTTACCAGACACAAGCTGACTGGCATTAAAGACCACTGTAGTGCTCTGGCGCGCTCTTAAGAAGATTCCTTTTAATTGGCCTACTGAGATACCCGGATTACCCACGAATTCTGTCTGTGCGACTGTGTTCTGCACAGATAAATACAGTTAAAAGAGGTTTAACTTGGACAAAATTCTTCACATAAAATCGGATTTTATTCTTCTTGCATTGAGAGTGTTATGGCAACAAATAAATTTGAAATAAATTTAAATTTGAAAATAAACATATTTACAGTGGTGTTAATATGATAATTAACTTGATAACCCTTGTCAATTTGTAGGACATGGAACACATGACACACACTAATTGGACACTTAACATCATAATTGCCCTTTTGGCTGACGACATTAAAACTGCAAATTAGCGGCATTCAAATTTAAATGTGAAAGACGGCGCATTGCACTAATGCAGCAAATGGTGGCATAAAGATTGGAAAATATATAGACTTCCTCAAATTTGGGCAATTTAATGTCCTAAGGGGTGATTGTTATTAAAAAGAACAGATGTATATGAAAGTGACATTAAAAATGACTTAGAAACCCAACAGTCCCAGACCATATACTTAAAGGATTAGTTCACTCAAAAATGAAAATTCAGTCATTGTTTACTCACCCCTGTGTTGTTATAACCCTATACGACTTTCTTTCTTTTTCTTAACACAAAGGGAGAAATTGTGAAGAAATGTTGTGTTCAGTGATGTCATACAATGGCAGTTTATGGTGACCACCTCTTCAAGCTTCAAAAGAACACAAAAGTATAATTCAGAAGTCTATTAAATTATTCCATGAGACTCATGATTATTATGAAAGCATATGATAAGATTTGATGAGAAACAAACTGAAATCGAATGTATTATTAGTATTAAGCATTAGCCTTCACAGCTAGCACAATTTCTCTCCAAAACGTTTTATTAACATCTCAATGAATTAACAAATGTAAATCATTACATGAAGGGTTCTGCGTTAGGGCCGACAGTAGTTGTGTTTTACAGGTCTCTGTGTGGCCGTTAATCAGTCGCATGGCGGTATATGAGAGTTAAACTGATGGTGGGGTGTTAATAAGTCGAGTGCTTGTGCTCAGCAGGGTTTCTCTTCTCTTGCTAGCCTGTTAGCGGTATGGTGTTAAACGTGAGGTAGATTGTGTCCTTATGCTAACAATTGGTGCTCGCCACATACTACAATTACCCAGTTTTTTTAAGATATTTGAAATGTGTTTGTCCTGAAACAGGAAATACATTCTCTGTGGATGGTTACTATGCAGTTGCTAAGATGTTTTGAGTGATATTTTTGAATGTTTTGCTTTGGGTTGCTATGGTGGTCTGGATGGTTGCTATGCAGTGGCGAGGTGATTCTGGGTGGTTGCTAGGGTGTTATGGGTGGTTGTTATGCGGTTACTTGGGTGTTGTGAGTGATTTTGTTGTGTATTGCTATGCAGTAGCTAGGGCATTCAGGGTGGTTGCTGCGGTGTTGCTATGCGGTTGCTAGGATGTTGTGGGTGGTCGTCATGCAGTTTCATTTAGGTGTTCTGAGTGATTTTTGAGTGAGTTGCTATGGGTTGCTAGGTTGTTCTGGATGGTTGCTATGCAGTGGCTAGGGTATTCTGGGTGGTTGCTAGGGTATTATGGGTGGTTGTTATGTGGTTGCTAAGGTTTTCTAAATGTTTTAATGTGTTGTTATGCAATGGCTAGGGTGGTCTGAGTGATTTTGTAGTGCTGCTATGTGGTTGCTAGGGTGTTTTGGATAGTTGCTATGCGGTGGCTAGGCTATTCTGGGTGGTTGTTGCAGTGTTGCTATGTGGTTTCTAGGCTGTTGTGGGTGGTTGCTATACAGTTGATAAGGTGTTTTTTTGTGTGTTATGCAATTGCTGGGGGGTTCTGGATGGGATATATTATAATATCCTAAACAGTATTTGTTGGAATTTGGCATGCCAGTGAAATTGGGCAGCGCACTCAGGAAAGTTTCAAAAAAAATGTTACCGGTAGGTTAAAATCAGAAGTCCAGTCACTTAGAAACACAATAGCACACCTGTCCTTAACCCGCATGATTTTTAGGTATCATTCATGATAACACAATCAGTGTGGTATAAGTTACATGTCTAAGTTTAATACTTATAGTTGGGGGTTTGTTCAGATCACTAATCCTAAGTATGAGCAATAATAATATCACCTGACCTTCAGACTTCCCGTCAAAGGAGGAAGGTCTTTCATCACTCACATCTTTGACTCTAACAAGGCATGTTTTAAAGAGGGCGTAGAAGAGGAGAGCTTTTGGTGGACATCTTGTCTAACATCTTTGCACTGACTCACTCCTCTGTCCTCACAGAGAAGATTAAAGGAGTGTGTCTTCATCAGACAAGCACAAATTTACCTTAATGTCTCTCCAGTCGCTCTTTTATAGGCCTAATCTTTGTCAGGTCTCATCCTGTCTGCGCTATTGATCTGCTCTGCACTGTGGACACGAAATACATGGAGCCGTTTGATTTGAAACAGACAGATGTTGCAGTTAAAATCACTAAACATTCTTAAAAACAAGACAGATTTACTTGACAAGCAAAATTGCTTATGACACTGATATGAAGACTTGTTTTAGGAGAATATATCTTGAATTAAGTTGTTTTCCTTCCAACATTGGCAAATTATGATCGTGTTTTGTTAATAAAACAAATCAAAGGTTTGTTTAAACCAAGAAAAAACAATTGACATGTTAATTTCCACAGTAATGCATTCATAGTTGTGATGTCACAAAAAGACATTTAGCATGTTTACGTGCACAACAAAACGCTAATTACCAAAAACCAGCTTATTCGAAAACATTTGAGAAACATTAGTTTACATGTGAAATCATTAAAATCATTGGGATATTCTCTGCTATTGATGTCAAAACGTAAACAGTCATGCGCACAATACTTGTGCACATTGGAAAAGCCGTAAGAATGCCAGTAAATGTGTTTACCGGCAACGCGGAATCGGGGGCAAAAATCTACCTGTGTCGATGGTTTTGTGCTTAAACCATTTATGACATTACCCTGATAAATGACCCCACACATTGTAAGACTGTGCAAGCACACATTTTTGCTGCTCAGATTCAATAAATGCCCCTTTTGGACTGGAGAGACAGTACTGATTTACGAAATAAAACTCTAAAACACTGTGTGTATCAAATATGAAACACAACATTTGAAGGCTCCTGTTTCACTCTCTGTTCAAGCTGATGATCCAAATAACCTATGGTATGTTAGTTCACATGTTTATGGCACCATCTAGTGGTTATTTGTGGAAAAAGTGGTTTCAATGTTTATATCGATCTATTTAAATTGGCGGCGGACTTGCACGAAAAGTGACTCTTATGTTGGGATAAATGACAGCTTATTTTAATAAAGTAAAAGTGACAGTAATGATTATATTGTTTTTGATATGTGTGGCAGGGCGGAGGGCAGGGCCAGGCCGTGATGCTGCACACCTGGCCCCTAATCAGGCTGTTCAAGCCTGAGAAGGATAAAGGTGACCAGAGGTGGCAGTTCGAGAGAGAGAGAACTGCAGTCAGCTGTCCTGTATGTGTTTGTATTTGGTCTTTTTGTTTAAGTTAATCATTAAATAATATTTATATTGTTAAGCTGGTTCTCACCTCCTCCTTTCCCAACTTGTATCCTTTGTTACAATATGATAAAATGAGTATTTGCTGAATATAAGCAACTTGTGCTTGGTTTAAATTTTGAATATTATTTTATTGAAAAAGCCCCTTTGAAATCCATGTATCAAATATGATACAACAGAGGGGCCTGGGTAGCTCAGTGGTAAAAGACGCTGGCTACCACCCCTGGAGTTCGCGAGTTCGAATCCCAGGGTGTGCTGAGTGACTCCAGCCAGGTCTCCTAAGCAACCAAATTGGCCTGGTTGCTAGGGAGGGTAGAGTCACACAGGGTAATCTCCTTGTGATCGCTATAATGTGGTTCGCTCTCGGTGGGGCGCGTGGTGAGTTGTGCATAGATGCCACAGTGGATGGCCTCCACATGCGCTATGTCTCCGTGGTAACGCGCTCAACAAGCCACATGATAAGATGCGTGGATTGACGTCTCAGTCGCGGAGGCAGCTGAGATTCGTCCTCCGCCACCCGGATTGAGGCGAGTCACTATGCCACCATGAGGATTTAGAGCAAAATTGGGAATTAGACATTCCAAATTGGGAGAAAAAGGGGAGAAAATCCCCTTTACATTCAATTTACGCCCACCACAAAAAATAAGAAGAAAAAAAAGAAAAAAGAAATCACAGAGCTTTGAAAATTCTGACATATACATTTTATAAGATATATTTAAAGTGTGAACTAATATTTCTGTGTATTTTCATATCTGCAGCCTGCTCTGTCATTGTAAAGATCTCATTATTTTACATCACAAGCTTTTATGATGTCATCTTACCATAAAGTACATTTTCATTTGAAAAGATCAAGCAAAATGCTATTTGTTTCGACCTGACAAATGTCTACGAAGCTGTAGTCCATAATGTATTATTAGCAATTTTTTCAAAATAATGTGCTGTGATGCATGCAACATTTTCAAGTCTTCATCTCTTCCAAGAAAACCCCCCAAACCATCTTAACATGCTCTAAAAGAAAAATTCATAGTTAGTCACATTAGTCACACAAAAGACAATTAGTTGCTCTATACAGGCAGTAAAACCTCTAACAGCAGTAATTATGGAATATGAATCAAATTGAACCCATTCGAAAGGCACTGAAAGGGTTAAAGTCTTCCAGATCCACTCATCATTGGGTGAGATGTGTGAAAAGTCACTAATGGCATGCGAAAAGAAATTTTCATTACTTTTCACAATCCATGCCAGTCAGTGTGAAGTCCATTATGTCTGCAGAACGACGCACAGAGGCCAGTTTTACCCCACACAGGTTGAAACGTTTCAGTAATGTCAAGTGGACATTAGGAGTGCAGAAGATGAAATTCAGGTTTGGCTTGAAAGGACAGAGAAATGTTTAAAGGAGTTGTGACCTGATGCTTAATGCATAAGTCATTTCAAAATGTCATTCTGCACATAGGATGTATTGAATACTGCAAAAAGGCTAAAACATGCTTATTGCATGCAGCATACATTCAATTTATAATATGTTACATGAGACATCCAGACACCCAAGAAACATGAGCCCCTCCAAAGCTCGGCAGCTGCAGACTAATTTATTTTAGACTTCTGTTTGATTGTGCTTTTTGTTCCCTGGGAGGGTATAATTTGGCGCATAAGAGCCTTAGGGGTGAAAGAATGCCCTTGCATAATTAAAACGATACAAATGAAAGGAGCGTATTGATTAATTCATGACGAAGATTACGAGAGATCAGATTAAACAGTGTTTGATCATAAAATACTGGCTGTTAAAGATGCAGCACTAATCCTTCTGCTACAACTCTAAATTATGAACACTTCACTGACTTCTAAAGTTACGTGAAACTACTTGATTGTCAATGAAGTTTATTCTGTAAAAGATCTATTATGAGCGTCTGAGGTCCTTGGAAAGCTTACTGAGAAATAAAAACACACAAGAAATTAAGATAAATCTGCATTAACACAATTATTAAAGGAATAATTCATCCACAAATAAAAGTTCTGTCATTAAATAATGTAACTCTAATTTTGCTCTGAACAAAATCTTCATGCTGAATAAAATAAAATGTTTGTAGCAACATACAGGTTCCAGAACAAGAACATACAGGTTCCAGAACAACCTAGCAACCCATAGCAACTCACTCAAAAATCACTCAGAACACCTAAATGAAAGGGTAAGTACATAATAATGGTTTTTAATTATTATTATTATTATTATTATTATTTCTTTTTTTTTCTTTGCTGAACTCTACCTTTAAATACATTTATGGAAAACATAATTTCACGAGTTCCATGGATCACTCATTCCATCTTTCCGGCAATGGGAACTATTTAATAAGGTTATCCTTCAAATTAAACATTATGGGGTTATTATGTTGTTTGCTTTTCATCGTTTTATGCAATGTTAGCGCTGAGAGTAATTAACGCTCAAACACATTTTGATTTGTCAACTTTAATAATATTATTATAATTTGAAATAAATATATATATAATATTTTATCAGTATTTTTATTGTCGTTTTGCGCAATGCTGGAATAGCGTTGCGAGTATTTATGCTCAAACACATTTTGATTTGTTTGCTTTCAGCTTTATATATTTTATTAATTTAAGAAATACATTTTTTTAATAATTATATTTACGGGCCTGGGTAGCTCAGCGTGTATTGACGCTGACTACCACCCCAGAAGTCGTGAGTTCGAATTCAGGCTGTGCTGAGTGACTCCAGCCAGGTCTCCTAAGCAACCAAATTGGCCCGGTTGCTAGGGAGGGTAGAGTCACATGGGGTAACCTCCTCATGGTTGCGATTAGTGGTTCTAATAGTCTCTCAATGGGGCACGTGGTAAGTTTTGCATGGATCACGGAGAGTAGCATGAGCCTCCACATGCTGTGAGTCTCCACGGTGTCATGCACAACGAGTCACGTGATAAGATGCGCGGATTGACGGTCTCAGAAGCGGAGGCAACTGAGACTTGTCCTCCACCACCCAGATTGAGGTGAGTAACCGCGCCACCACAAGGACCTACTAACTAGTGGGAATTGGGCATTCCAAATTGGGAGAAAAAGTGGATAAAATAAAAAATATTTTTTATATATTTACATAATTAACACATTTTATAATATAATTATCATTTTAAATAAATAAATAAATAAATAAATATATATCATGTTTTATTTTATACACTTTTTAAATATTAAAAACAATAAAAATTTATTTTTGATGCATTTTTATTTTAGTACAAAAATTATTTTATTAATCAGTATTTTTATTGTGATTTTGCGCAATGCTGGAATAGCGTTGCGAGTAATTAACCTTCAAACACATTTGAACTTTCAGCTTTATTTATTTTGTTCATTTAATTTTTTTTAAATAATTATATTTACATCATTTTATAATATAATTTAAAATAAATATTATATTTGTAATATTTTATTTTATAAATTTTTTTATATTAAAAATATTTTTCTTGCATTTTTATTTTAATAAAACAATTTTATTAATAAGTATTATTATTGTGATTTTGCGCAATGCTGGAAAAGCATTGCAAGTAATTAACCTTCAAACACATTTTGATTTGTTAACTTTCCGCTTTATACTGTATATTTTATTAATTTTAAAAATATTTTACAAATAATGATATTTACATAATTTTGTAACATAATTGTAATTTAAAATAAATACAACAATTTTGCGAAATGACATTGCATAGTTTCCAGGTGAATGTCCACTTTGTGACACTAAAAAGCGAGTAAAATTTTCTCCCAAAGAGATGAGATTTTTAAGGTTAATGCTCTGTCGAGTATTAAATCAACAAAACTGACCTCCCTAACCTAAACCTTTAACCTAAACCTAACCGATAGTGTCAGAAAAAGCAAATGTGAGATGAAAAACACAACCGTGTCATTTTGTGGTGCTTCTATGACACTTTCGGCTCACGTGTCGACTCGTGTGCTCTTCAGGACTCGTACCCTTTGCATTGCAAGTACAACGATCTATCAGTTGAGCTACCGTGCAAATTAACCACTCTTGAACAAGCTTGAAAATGTAATTGGTTGTGTAATGCAAACATTAAAACTAGTCATGCGCTATAGTAAAACCACACTGGCAAATAGTTCTTTCCTGGTTCAAGCATGAACCTCAGAAAATGTGTTAGATTTCTCTAAAAACAATACTTATTATTGTATGTCATTTTTCTACTAAGTAAATAGAAGAACTTTTTCCAGCATGTGGAAAAACAAAGAATACTTTGGTTTTTAGCATTAAGGTCTGGCCAGTCAGGCACACATCAGAGCACCTTCCTGCAATGGGCTTTTGACGTGGCCTTGAATTTCACATGACACCAGCTGTGGCTTTAACTGATATTATTAAATCTTTCAGGCTGAAGCTAATGCTGGATTTGTGGAATGTTTGCCAGCAGCTCACCTCACATCCTGGCCTGAAAGCACTATACATGGAAATGGATGTCCTGATCAGTGTGATGGAATATGAAAATGTATTTGTGGAATCTATTGGACTGAGCAGAACACCGGCAGGTATACCGCAGTCCCGAATGAACTGCAAAAAGAAAGCTCGGTCAATGGAAAAGATAAAAAAGCAATCTTTTATTTACCTCCTGTAACCTTTAAGTGATATTTCTCTCAATGAAAGGTGTTCTAAGCAATCACCTGTACAGGAATATCACAGAAATACGCTGGTATTCTTCAATAATTCTCATTTTGTGTTTCACAGGAAAAAACAACAACAGCAGCATTCAGGTTTGAATCAACATGAGGGTGAGTAAATAATGACAGAATTTTCATTTTGAGTGAACTATTCCTTAAAGCAAGAGTAAATGAAAGGATTTGAGACTCGATAGAAATATTCAGAACATCTTCAGTAATACTCTATGTGGTGATAACCTTTAAAATCACACCACATGAGCCATAACCTTTTCTGTACCTTCTGTATACAGCTAGGTGAATGATTTTAATCTCTCTCTCACCAGGTCAGGACTCGGGAGGGTTTAACTTATTAAACCAAACAACCCTGCAATCAGAGAAGCCTTATTTTACATTCTGTTTGAATGTGAGCCAAGCAGGAAGCAATCTGTGCTTCCTAAACGACTGCATTAAACAAACCAATCTGTTATTTTACAGACCACAATTTCATTCACATAATCCCAAACTATCTGCCATGGCCTTAAATAATGGACACTGGACGGAAAGTCAGAAGATACACCTGCAAACATGCACTGGTGCCACCCATATGGCATTTAATAATAATAATAATAATAATAATAATAATAAAAGTTAAATTATATATATGTGTGTATATATATATATATATATACATGTATATATATATATATACATAAGTATATTATATAAAGTATTACAAAACAAAATTTTTTATTTTAAAATCTAGTTGGTTATATTTTATAATTATTTAAATATAATGATTAAATACATATTTTTAAATAAAAACATCATTGTTTGTACAATTATATTTAAAAACAATGTGTATATATATATATATATATACAAATATTTTAGGTTTTTATAATATTTAATATAAAATATAGTATACATATTATAATATATATATATATAGAGAGAGAGAGAGAGAGAGAGAGAGAGATTTTATATTAAATGTTATAAAAACAATATTTTTTATTTTAAAATATAATTATTTATATTTTATAATTGTTAAATATAGTAATTAAATATATATTTTTAAATAAAAACATCAAAAAGATATTTTTTAAATAATTATATTTAAATTATATATATATATATATATATTTAGATATATATAATATAAAATAAATTGTAAATATTTATGAAAATATTGTATATATATATTTTATATTTCAGAATTATTTAAATATAATGATTAAATATAAATTTATATATATATATACAATTATATTTAAATAAAATTTATATATAATATTTTATTTTATACCTTTTTCAAATGTATAATATAAAATATAAAAGATGCTTTATTACTATACAGTGTATATATAAATATATATGATATATATATATATATATATATATATATATATATATATATATATATTATTATTATTATTATTACATATATTTTGAAATATATTTACACCACCAAAATAATTGTATTAATAAAAAGAAATTAAAGAACTATTTTGATTACACAATTTTGTCAGTCTTGTTTTAAGGATTTTTCTATATTTTCTCTGAAAACAATACAAAAACATACTTATTAAAACATGTTTTTAGCAGTGTAAATATATTTTAGTTACTCTTTTATCAGATCTTTATCCCAATGTTTTTAATTACTTTCAGTAGTAGAAAATATTTTCTAAAATATTTAGAAATTTGAAGGTCTACACAAAATATATTTCTTTCGACCATGCTGCATCAAATATACAGTATTTTCACCTGAAAAAAACAATATTTTGGCCATATGGGTGACATCGTACAGTGACTTTTTGGCATGTTTACACCTCCCTCCTACCTCATGAAGTTGTAATTTGTCACATGTTGTAATTTACTGAATCACACATACCACACAAAGATCGTCTCATCACTTTCTCTTTCACACACCTTCCACACAGAGGTGCTGGCTTCATTACAGCTCGTTTAATGAGCCCGGGACCCCCGTCACACTGTGATGTGTAATTAACACACAGATCAGTGACGAGACAGGCCGAGGGCGCTGGGGCCGCGGTCACTAATGATTCCAGAGAGACTCTCTCTCAACAGACAAAGTGAACAGTGGAAGAAGTTCAGGTCATTGAGAGCTATACTAAAACACACTCACACACATATTAAAGAGATAGTACACATCGTTCCAAACCTGTATGACTTTCAATAGAACACCAAAACAGATGTTTAGCAGAATGTCCAAGCTGCTTTTTCCATATAATAAAGTCATAAATGTCTGGAACAACATGAGTTGTGGATAATAACAACAGAATTTTAATATTTGGTTAAACTATTTCTTTATATAGCCACTGTGTTTGTGTTTGCTCAGAACAGCAATTTCTGTCGCTGTGGTCATTATGGCCAAATTAATGGCCATTTAAGCAGATCCAGTGTTCGTAATCGAGGGCTAACACTGGCGACCAATGATGAATTATTAATTCCTCCATGCTGAGATGGCGTAGTTTGTGTGTGTGCTTCAGAATGTTGGATTCTGTTCCAACACGACTCCAGTATTAAATCGCATTACGCCGTCCATTTTCTCCCACATATTTGCTGCTAATCGTTTTCGCCAGGCCTCTTTGATATACCTTTAATCTGCTGTTAGTTAAATTATGAGGAAATCCTCACTCATTCCCCCTCCTGCTTCTGTGACATGTATCAAAGGCATTCTACGATAGCTTCCATCACCCTCCCTCAGAGAAAACATGTCGAAAGGAGACTATTAGTGAGGAATATTTCGGGAAAGCAGGCCTATCACACTGATCAAAGGGCACACAGCAAAGGAACACTTATGCAGCAAAATACAAGATCTTTCAAAGCTCTCGGCACTTAAAGTGACTCACTTTGTACTCGACACTGGCATCTGCCATATTAAGTGTTAAACTTTCAAATTAATTGGTAGAAAAGCATGAAAAACATAGTATCATAGTATCAACATTGTCTCAGATGTTTCTCCCAAATTCCTGGAGAGAAATAAAAATGGACACAATTGAGACCATTGTTGGCACTGCACTAAGAATATAGAGCTATACTGCCTGGCCAAAATAAAACGAAAAACGAAAAAGTCGCCATTTGGATTTAAATAAGCAGATATTTAAAGGGAGAGTTCACCCATAAATTAAAATTCTCTCATTATTCACTTACCCTCATGCCAACCCAAAAGACTGTCTTTCTTCAGCAGAACACAAATGAAGATTTTTAGAAGAGGACAGAGCTCTGTCAGGTCCTTATAATAGAAGTACACGGGTGCCAGCACTCTGACAGTCCAAAAGTCATATTTAGGCAGCAATAAATTAATTTATAACAGAAGAACGAACGTCATGTGAGAGTTCGGAAATTTCAAACTGCATCAGAGCCCTGGATGGAAGCGCTGATTTAATGTAAAAATGTTTTAATTATCAACTTGTTTCTTACATAAATCTATCGACTCGCTTCAGAAGACATTTGCTGATCGACTGGAGTCGTGTGGATTACTTTTATGCTACCTAAATATGACTTTTGGACCGTCAAAGTGCTGGCACCCATGTACTTCCATTATAAGGACCTCATAGAGCTCTATCTTCTTCTAAAAATCTTCATTTGTGTTCTGCTGAAGAAAGACAGTCATACACATCTGGGATGGCATCAGGGTAAGTGAATAATGAGAGAATTTTTCTTTTTGGGTGAACTATCCCTTTAAGAGTCTACGATTGGATGATTATTGCAGTGATTAATATGTTTCAGCTGGCAACAATTCTTTTAACCCTAACTGATGCAGTGTGTAACTTATTTCTTAAACAACGTCTGAAGATGTATCCCGTGGTCATGGAGAAGATGTTACTGTGATTCAGAAGGGGCAAATTATTGGCCTGCATCAAGCTGTCACGTTTGTGTAGTAGAGATGAGATGAGATGAGATGAGATGAGATGAGAGGCAAGGATCTATTCGCAGGCTTTTAATGAAGGTAATGACGGAGATATCAAACAACGAGGAGAACACAAAGAACCAAATAAACTCTTGACTACACACTAACATACAAGTAAATTGACAGATATTCAGGAACCAATAGACATGCGACATACATTCAGGAACTGACGTGTGATAGAAACGAAAGGGTACATATACAAACTAGGGTAATGACCAAACACAGAACACCTGGGAACAAAGATGGGGAACACATGGCTGTGATGAGAACAAAGAATCATGGGAAACGTAGTTCAGGGGAAACTAAAGACAGAGGACAAAAACCATTACAAAATAAGAGTCCTTGAAAACATAACAGAGATTAACTGTGATATAAGCAAAGAAAACAACTAAGATTGCTGAAATCACTGGAATTGGGTTAAGAACTGTCCAAGGCATTATTAAAACCTGGAAGGATAGTGGTGAACCGTCAGCTTCACGGAAGAAACATGGTTGGAAAGAAATCTTGAATGATCGTGATCGGAGATCATTAAAACGCTTGGTAAAGTCACAACGTACAAAATCGACAGCAGAACTCACGGCTATGTTTAATAGTGAAAGTAAGAGCATTTCCACATGCACAATGTGACGAGATCTTACAGGATTGGGACTAAACAGCTGTGTGGCCACAAGAAAGCCACTTGTTAGTGAGGCTAATCGGAAAAACGACTTCAGTTTGCTAGGAAGCATAAAGATTGAACTGTAGATCAATGGAAAATGGTCATATGGTCTGATGTCCAGATTTACCCTATTCCAAATGATGGGCGTGTCAGGGTAAGAAGGGAAGTGCATGAAGCGATGCACCCGTCATGCATTGTGCCCACTGTACAAGCCTCTGGAGGTATTGTTATGATCTGGGGTTGCTTCAGTTGGTCAGGTCGAGGCTCAGCAACGTTATGCGGCAATAAAATGAAGTCAGCTGACTACCTGAATGTACTGAATGACCAGGTTATCCCATCAATGGATTTTTTCTTCCCTGACGGCGCGGGCATATTCCAGGACGACAATGCTAAGATTCATCAGGCTCAAATTGTGAAAGAGTGGTTCAGGGAGCATGAGGAATCATTTTCACACATGAATTGGCCACCACAGAGACCTGACCTTAACCCCATTGAAAGTCTTTGGAATGTGCTGGAGAAGACTTTATGGAGTGGTTCGACTCTCCCGTTACCAATACAAGATCTCGGCCAAAAATTAATGCAACTCTTAACAGAAATAAATGTTGTGACGTTGCATAAGGTTGTCGAAACAATGCCACGACGAATGCACGCCGTAATCAAAGTTAAAGGCTTTCCAACGAAATATTAGAGTATGCAACTTTTTTTTTGGCTAGGCAGTGTATAAAATCATATTGTTCATATTGACATCTCTGACTTCTGATTGTAGATTGTAGACACCAAAGGCAGTTTGCTCATCTTTATAGCCTCTTAAATTCATTCTGGAATATTTTCCTCTCTAACCAACGAACATTTTGCAAGTTATACGGCTTTTAGATGGGTCAAAATTTGATTAAAGTGTTGATTAAAGGGTTTTAAGGTAATTCGTAAAAATAAAAGTGTCATTAATAAATAATAATATGTAGGGCTCGAGCCGATCGGTTGAGGTTCGTCTCACGCAACCAAAATTATCTTTTGGCACCCCTAGCACAATGTAAAATATTTTAACATCAAAACATATTTTTGTGATATATAAACCAATAATAAAATGATAAATTATCAAAATACTTATGTTTTGTTGTGGTATCGCACGCGTGCTTTATGTTACAAGTTTAGGAACGCGTATTTTTACGGCATGATCAAGTCGCGATGTATGGTAACTCCTCAGATCGCGACTTGATTGTGAGCGTCTTTTTTGCCGATACATAAAATACGCGTTCCGAAACTTGTAACATAGATATACATACAGCCTGGTTTATACTTGCCGCGTTCGCAAGATTGCGCGAGACAAAAATGACGTCATCACGGTGTTGGCAGAAGTGCGCTTTGACTTTGCTAGACCCCAAATTTGCACGCCGGTGTGCATCCCATTTTTTGTAACTGAGCGAACGGTGCGTGCGGCGCCGCATTCAAAAATGAACTACTTGAGGCAACATTGGCTATATTGTTAAACATGTTCAGATACAATGCAAACATAAAAATAATAATAATAAAAGTAGGTTAATAATAATAATATAGTAATAAAATAAATAAAAGAGGGGTTTCATCTGTTAAGTTACTTTCTGTTAACTTTACCCCCTTAAGGCGTGGACATATGTATGTCTATGACTTGTTATCGTTATGTAAAACTTTTTTTGTTACTTTAACTGTGTTTGAAAATGTTGTTAAAAGGTTAGATACCTAGTAAAACTGTTTTCTATGTGTAACCTTTTACAAATGTCATTTTTGACGGAATAAACCTGACATTAACCACTCATTGAGGTCTTTACTGGTCAGTTCATTTATTTTGTAAGATATCTATTAGTATTATAAACATGGTTTATTTATTGTGTTATAAGGTTTCATAATTTGTTACATACAGGGTTGGGGAGTAACGGAATACATGTAACAGGATTATGTATTTAAAATACAAAATATAAGTAACTGTATTCCACTACAGTTACAATTTAAATCATTGGTAATTAGAATACAGTTACATTCAAAAAGTATTTTGATTACTGAAGAGATTACTTTGCATTTTATTGTCATTTGTTTCATTTAATATTTAGTCCTTTCAGATGGAAAACATTTATACATATAAATGATGTGATCCAAAGTGCATTTGAACAGCGGTGAAACACTTTCTTATGATGTGTTACATTCATACGAGCAGACAGAGAAGTACGTTTGAAGTAAGTTTGGAGCAGAAGAAATAGAAATAAACCTTGTGTAAATTGTCAGCTTTACGCTAAGCTAAAATGCTATTTCTAGCCATTTTACATGCACGTTACCAGGCACGATCACATTTTTATCAAGAAAATTCACTTTAGATTATAATTTCTTTTTTTCTAGTAAGACCTTTGATATTAGCGCCAAAATCATATTCTTGATAATAAGTTTTGTATTGTTTTCCTGTAAAAATATCTAAAAATCCTTAAAACAAGATCAATTTGATTGATCTTGATTTAGAAGCAACACTGTATAAGATATTTCGTTTTTTCAGAGAATGTATTTTTAACATGTGTATTTTGTCTTACTGTACTGGCAGAGTTTTTATAGTCAAAACAAGTGAAAAAATCTACCAGTGCTGAAGAAGTAATCCAAAGTATTTATAATACGTTACTGACCTTGAGTAATCTAACGAAATACATAACAAATTACATTTTACAGCATGTATTCTGTAGTCTGTAGTGGAATAAATTTCAAAAGTAACCCTCCCAACCCTGCACACACACACACACATACAGTGTATATATATATATATATATATATACATACATATATATATATATACACACACACACACACACACACATACAGTGTATATATATATATATATACATACATATATATATATATATATACACACACACACACACACACACACACATACAGTGTATATATATATATATATATATATATACATACATATATATATATATACACACACACACACACACACACACACACATACAGTGTATATATATATATATATATATATATATATATATATATATATATATATATATACACACACACACACACACACACAGAGTTCTAGCTGTTGCAATCAAACACAATCCAGTACAAATAAATTAATTAGAGGAGAAATGTATTAATGCCAAATTAAACATAATCAGCTTTGATCTTGAATCCGGTCACAGAAGGGAAAATATCGCCACCTGTTTGAGAAAATCAGAACTTATCTTCCCTTTAAAAGTTGTTAGGAATTTTTAGGATTGGCCCCTAAGTATCAAGTCAGGTCTGCAGTCGCTGTCTCGATCCGGATCCTTGCGAGGGGAGAAATGAATGACACAGACACTTAAGTATGCATCAGAGATTTCTCGTACTTTATTGTTCAGCATAGCATTTGTTAGATCAGGAAAAGCAGTACACTAACTACATTGTCCAATGAGATCAGTCATTACCTTATTTGAAAAAGTCATACATACAGATTCTGCATTAATTATGTAAATGATACCAAATGTTCTAGAATAGAAGAGTGATGTTCAACTTTTGACCTCAGACACTCAGGAGAAAAACAGGAAACCCTTTCCACATGATTTCCGTTACTGACTCACACACACACTATGAAAATAGGAACTGAGTACTAGCCGTTAAATGTCAGCTTACTTAAATATATTTATTGAGAGGTCAACTTTTCTCACAATGCCTGCTTTGATCCTGGAAGGATCACTCAGAATCTCAGTTGACTTTGACAGCGTGTAAGTGTACATAATGAAGCATAGCAATATTATGTAGTTTTCATCCCTCCTCTGGCCCTCCTAATTCTCAAGTTCCCAGTTAGGCACTGGCGCTGCGTGTTCAGCTCCTCCAGTACTTTCACCGTTCGCTTTTCGAAATAGTAGAGGTGGATGCATGCAGACTATCCAAGCAATCATGTGAGTCATCAGAAAACTGGCCATTGGTTAACAACTTATGCAATGACAAAGTTGGACCATGCACAACGGAGGTTGGTTTAATAGTCAGATTAGCAGTAGCCAACAAAATAGCCTCATACCCCGATCAACGTTGTGCTGTCATGTGTTGTGTATTAATATTATGCATAATTGCTCCTACCTAATGCGAGGTGTGCACAGTCATAGGGTGTGAAAGAACAATGTGTCCTGCATCTTGTACCATCAATGCCACAGCAGCAACTGCCCGCAGACACGTAGGGAGGCCTTTGGAGACTGCATCTAATGTCTTCGACAACCGGTCTATATGGTCCACCATGGGACTGGGCGAGGGTCGCTACTGCTGTTCCTCCAGCCTCATGAACATACAGATGGAAAGGTTCACCATAGTTTGGCAGACCTAGAGCTGGTGGGGAACTTAGACTGTTACACAAGTGCTTGAAAACCATGTCCTTTTCAGCAGTCCATTTTATGGGCTCTTCGGCCTCTGAGAGTGTGGCCTCTCTCAATATCTTGTCGAACAATGAGCAGTTCAGGACCCAGGCTTGACAATAATTAACTAAGCCCAGAAAACATTGCATTTTAGTCATTGTTGTTAGACGCTGAAAGGTGGTTATTGTTTTGACTCTATCTGTGGAAAGATGAACTGTTCCTTTCTGCAGCTCATAACCCAGATAGTCAACTCTCGGTTTCACCTAATGCAGCTTGTCTTTTGACGCCTTGAAACCAGGATGTCGTCAGCATATTGCAGCAGACAGGTCTGTGGTGGCAGCATGGTGTCTTTTAAAGTAGCATACACTACAGCAGAGAACACAGCAGGCGAGACTCTAAATCCCTGGGGCATTCTTATCCACATGTATTGTTGGCCTCCGTATGTGAACACGAACAGGGGCTGCGTGACAGGCGAGACTGGCACACTTGTGACAGCAACCGTTGTATTATTGGACCAATACCTTCTTTCTTTTCTTCTGAGAGTGGGTACAGTTTGCAGTACACTGGTATGTTAGACCAAAGTTTAGCCACGTATGGCCTAATGTCAATTAGGCCAGCCTCATCTTTGTGGGCAGCCCACAATGCTGGGTTGACATTGAGTAGTTCCTATTTCACATCAGAAGACCTCACAGACGTTGAGCTGAGCACTTCACCACAAGTTCCTGTACACACAGACTGAGAATATACTGAAGAAAATATAAGTTGCAAAAAGCTAGACTCAAATGATATCTTGGCACCAATTTTGTGCATCAGATCACGCTCCAATAAGCAGAATGGAGTCAGGTAAAATGACAAAATCATACATTTTAAACAGAGTTGGGTCGTCTGGGGAGGTAACAGGCAATTTTGGTGTCATCTGACATTTCACAGGGACGCCATCAATTCCCACAGAATTTATGGTGCGTCCCGTAATCGAGCCTTTATAACAATGCCCCGCCAAGGAACATTTAGAAGTGCCAGTATCTACCAAGAAAGTATAGGGTTTATGATTAACATACAGCTCAAGCATTTACATTAATATGGTATTCCAAAGTACCTCAAAGACTACCACGGTATTACCATGGAGCATGTTGAAAAAATATAGTACTATCACGGTGCATGTCTAAAAATGTTTTGTTAGTGTAAAGAAATACTGCTGAAGACCAGAACTCGATCAGCACTGTACTGAACATATTTACATTAAACTGAAGTAATGGAGAATTTAGCAGCCATATCACCCTACAGCTCTTACCTGGTTGCCCACTGAAGCTAAGCAGGGTTGAGCCTGGCCAGTACCTGGATGGGACACCTCCTGGGGAAACTAAGGTTACTGCTGGAAGAGGTATTAGGGAGGCCAGCAGGGGGTGTTCACCCTGCGGTCTGTGTGGGTCCTAATGCCCCAGTGTAGTGATGGGGACAATATACTGTAAAAAAGCACCGTACTTCGGATGAGATCCGAGGTCCTGACTCTCTGTAGGGCACTTCTTGTAAAGAGTAGGAGTGTAACCCTGGTGTCCTGGCCAGATTCCCCCCATTGGCCCTTATCTATCATGGCCTCCTAATAATCCCCATCCCTGAACTGGATGTATTACTCTACTCTCTCCTCTCCACCAATAGCTGGTGTGTGGTGAGCGTACTGGCGCACTATGGCTGCCATCGCATCATCCAGGTGGATATTGTACACTGGTGGTGGTTGAGGAGATTCTCCCTATACTATGTAAAGCGCTTTGAGTGCCTAGAAAAGCGCTATATAAATGTAAGTTATTATTATTATTTGCTGACTGCATTCTCATTTAGAAACTGCTGCAAGTGCCATCTGCACTTCAAAAATCCATATCAGGTAAATGAGTTTGTTGTCTCTGGGGATCACTAAAAATTGTTGGGAAAAAGTTTGGGAAAAAAAACCCTACTATGTTCTTCTGGTAATTGCCTATTGACAAAAGTTTAAATAAATGCAGCAAGTTTAATTGCTTTATACGAACTCTGATTAGGCTCACTTAAAATAATGCTGTAGATCAGGACATACTGTATTATGCATCGATTTTGTTAAGGTAATAAAACAGAGAGGACATATGGTACAAATTTGAAATGGCCACTCCAATACCTTGACTTTGTTGTCCTTAAGCCATTTTGCCACAATTTTGGAGGTATGCTTGGGGTCATTGTCCATTTGGAAGACCCATTTGCGACCGAGCTTCAACTTCCTGGCTGATGTCTTGAGATGTTGCTTCAATATATCCACATAATTTCCCTTCCTCATGATGCCATCTATTTTGTGAAGTGCACCAGTCCCTCTTGCAGCAAAGCACCCCCACAACATGATGCTGCCACCCCCATGGATCACGGTTGGGATGGTGTTCTTCGGCTTGCAAGCCTCACCCCTTTTCCTCCAAACATAATGATGGTCATTATGGCCAAATGGCTACATTTTTGTTTCATCAGACCAGAGGACAATTCTCCAGAAAGTAAGATCTTTGTCCCCATGTGCACTTGCAAACTGTAGTCTGGCTTTTTTATGGTGGTTTTGGAGCACTGGCTTCTTCCTTGCTGTGTAGCCTTTCAGGTTATGTCAATATAGGACTCGTTTTACTGTGGATATAGATACTTGTCTACCTGTTTCCTCCAGCATCTTCACAAGATCCTTTGCTGTTGTTCTGGGATTGATTTGTACTTTTCGCATCAAACTACATTATCTCCTGAGCAGTATGATGGCTGCGTGGTCCCATGGTGTTTATACTTGCATACTATTGTTTGTACAGATGAATGTGGTACCTTCAGGTGTTTGGAAATTACTCCCAAGTATGAACCAGACTTGTGGAGGTCCACAATTTTTTTCTGAGGTCTTGGCTGATTTCTTTTGATTTTCCCATGATGTCAAGCAAAGAGGCACTGAGTTTGAAGGTAGGCATTAAAATACATCCACATGTACACCTCCAATTCAGTACACCTCCTATCAGAAGCTAATTGGCTAAAGGCTTGGCATCATTTTCTGGAATGTTCCAAGCTGCTTAAAGGCAAAGTTAACTTAGTGTATGTAAACTTCTGACCCACTGGAATTGTGATATAGTCAATTAAAAGTGAAACAATCTGTCTGTAAACAACTGTTGGAAAAATTACTCGTGTCATGCACAAAGTAGATGTCCTAAACGACTTGCCAAAACTATATATTGCTAATATTAAATCTGTGGAGTGTTTAAAAAATGAGTTTTAATGACTTCAACCTAAGTGTATGTAAACTGTAAATACCTCTTGTTCGTATGGCTTTGCACAATTAATAATAATAATAATAATAATAATAATAATTTAAACAAAACATGACGTGATGTTTCATTCTCTTTTAAAATGTTTAATTTATTTATTTATTTTTTATCTCTAATGTCATGTTTTATGTGTATAAATTATATGTGAATATTCCCAACTCTCTGACAGTGCGGTCTCTGTATGAGATATATGATTTTTTTCATCATATTTCTGAAATATCTAAAATATGTCTTCATTAAACTAAAAATGGATGGAAAGACATGTCTTACTGGCGAAATTAAAAAACAGGTACACTGAGTGTCTTCAGAGATTATTTAGCAGAGAAAGGCCACTTCTATTGAAATTAATGAGAGAAATTGGAACGCTCAACCAAGAAGCTCTAGCACAACAGTCAACGGATGTAGAAAGGAAGTCCCGCCTTACAGTTAAAAGAGCCAATCACGTTTTAGATACAGAAATCGCCTGTCAATCAACTTGACAACGCGCATGCGCATTAGCTACACAAGACTGGAAAATTGCGTTTTTTTTTTTTTTTTTAAGCATAATCTGAGGTAAAGAAGCACAATTTATGATTCCAGTGTTATCAGATTTTACTGCTGTTTTGAAATATGTTCTTTGATCGTAATCTCGACCAACCGTATTTGAGATGTTGGTCTTTCTCCATTCAAGTTGATTGGAGCTGCACTGGCATGACTGGAAATAGCCCCCCCGAGAGCGTTCCAAAGATGGCCAAAAGTGGACTGACTTTCTAGAAAGACTTTGGTGTCTTTTTCATCATATTTATTTTCATTTAAAAGCAACAGAATTTAAACTGCATCCACTTTATTAACAACAAAGCCCATGAACGTGAATCACGCGATATCTGCCTTTGATCTCTAACGGCTGATCCACTACGAGAAGTGAGAACTGTCCGACTTGACAGCACTTATTTGACTCCTCCCCTGACTGCACCAGCCTCCTCTCGTCTACTTTTAAAAGCCAGACGTTTGGCATCTCAAATATGGAGTTATACTTGTGCCACAATTCTGCGTGCATAAAATTATATTTTGAGCGCACAAAAGAATTTCTGCATGTGCATGATATTTTGAGCATGCAAAAAGGTATTTTGCACGCAGAGTGGGTAGGAGGAGAAAGCAAAATTTAAGGATTCTGAGCAAATTCACATTCAAATACATTTTATTGAAGCGCAAAATTGATTTTTGTTTGCTCAAAATGAATTTATCCTTGCAAGAAGAAACATTGCTTTACAAAACTCAGTTCAAGCGCTTACAAAATAATTTTTTGCACTTAAAATATCATCTTGCGCATGCAAAATAACTTTTTGTGCGCTGAATTTCATCTTGCGTGTGCAGAATTGTTTTTTGTGTGTGCTCAAAATATCATCTTGCGCGTGCAGAATTTTTTGTGCTCAAAATATCATCTTGCACATGTGGAAAAAAATGTTTTGCTCTCAAAATATAACCTTATGCGTGCAGACATTTTTTTGTGTGTGCTCAAAATATCATCTTGCGTGTGCAGATTTTTTTTTTTTTTATTTTATTTTTGCACAAAATATAATTTTGCGCATGCAGAATTGTGGCACATATATAACTCCATACTCAAGAGCGTCCACTCAACGTGATGTTCCGACTACGTCACTGAAGCGCGATCGTATTTTATAGCTCCATGAGCACGATGACGCCTCTGATTGGTTACTCGAGTTCGCTTCACGGATATGTAGCTGCAATGCTAACCAGTTTTCCAAAGACAAAAGCACTATTTAGAAAAATATAAGGATTAAACTCTGAAAACGAAACGCATTTTGGAACAAATTTGCTCTCAAACTATTTTAATTTGCAAGTTTATCCCCAAGCCCTATGGGGTTTTGATCTGTAAATACTTACTATTATCATCTGGAGCGAGTGGATTGACTCGTCACTACAAGGGACTCTTTTCCTCAAACAACAAGGGCAACACAACTCCACTTCAACCTCACACACACACACACACACACACAGTCTCTGTCTCGTGTCTCGCGTTTATCATCTGTCAGGTTAGTGATCTGTCCATCTGATCTGTCTTCATGTGTCAGCTTAAAGATAAACTGTTTAACCTTGTTGTTGTGTAAACTGTTGGTTTGTGTGCTATGTGGCTAGCTCATGTTAGCTCATTGATTTCACTCTCAACATGTTTCTTTCTGATCTGAAATGTAGTTTTTGTTCAAACATAATTTTAAATAACTAAAATGTCCCAGCTGATCAAAGAAAGAGGTCTGCTTTTATTTGTCGTGTTGATTTTAAGCCTCATAAATGTGCATTAATAGGTTGTTTGCACTTGCTACCAATGATTCCACTGTATAATGGATTTAAGTGACATATAATCAGCTTTCAAACACTATTTGAGATGTGATATTTTAAGAAAGATATTTGCACATGTACATGCATATGTTATTTACAGCTGTGGTCAGTATTATAAATAGATATGCACTGATTTCATGGGGTAAACCTGTAGTCTGCTGGTTACTTACTGTGGCTGGTTGAGAGTAGTTTCATATGTTGCTGTGTGCTCCTTTGAATATAGTAAAGTTATTGATGTAACAAAACATTGATGTGTCATTGAATGGTTATTATACTCATGTACAGTGGTATTTATAAAGTACTTCCTTGGTACATGTCCAAGAAAGCCATGTTAATACCATGGCATGTAAAATAGCATGTTAATGTTAAAAAAACCACAGAAAAAAAAAAAAAAAACCAGGGTCTTACCCTGGTACCATGCCCAAAAAACATAATATTTCCATAGTAAATGTAAAAAACACGGTATTACCATGATACAAATCCAAAAACCACAGTATTACCATAGTACAAGTCCAAAAAACATGGTATTATCTCAGTATGATTCCGGAAAAACAACACGATATTACCATAGTATGAGTAAAAAACATGGTATTACCATGTTGCATGACAAGTCCAAAAAAACAGAAACAGAATGAGTCCAAAACAAAAGTATTACTATAGTACGAGCCCCAAAAAAATCACGGTATTACCATAGCACAAGTCCAAATAGATCATGGTATTACAGTAGTATGTGAGTAAAAAAAACCCACAGTATTACCATTGTACGAGTCCAAAAAACATGGTATAACTATAGGACGAGCCCCCAAAAAACACACAATATTGCCACTGTATAAGTCGAAAAGCCACCATAGTACAATAAAAAAAAAAAAAACAACCTTGGGATTACCATAGTACGAGTCCCAAAAAACACAGTATTACCATAAGTCCAAAAAGATCATTATCATAGTATGTGTCTGTGATGAGGAGGAGGGCGTGGCCGGGCCATGATGATGCACGGCCGGCGCTGAATTAGTCACTGCCGGCCACCGATAGCTGGAGGACTCGCTGCCATCTGCCGGGGGAGGAGCGAGCTGGCGTCCGCCAGAGGGCGGAGGAGCGGTTGAGGACCAGGCGACAGCGCGTCCGGGAGCCGGCGAGCAATTTTCTCTCTCTCTCTCTCTCTCTCTCTCTCTCTCTGTGTCTCTGCTCGCCCTTTCCCTCTCCCCACGCCTCCCCTCATCTCTCCCCCAGGTTCACAGGAGGCGGGGTGGATCACCGGCTGACAGAACGGACGGAAGGGCAGAGTCTCCCCTCCAGAGATGGGGTGGGGGGTATTGGTCAGACTGGTGGCACCCTGGCCTGAATCGGGCGGGGGAAGAGTGTGACTAGGAGGAGGGTGTGGCCGGGCCGTGATGATGCACGGCCGGCGCTGAATCAGCTGATCAGCGGGAGAGCAAGATAAAGGGGAGCCGGAGGCGCCAGTTCGAGAGAGAGGCCGTGTTGCATGTGTGTCTGTGTTTATGTTTGTTTAATGTTGAGTTTCTTATTAAACTTTGTTTACTGTTCAGCCGGTTCCTGCCTCCTCCTTGCCCGTCCTTTATCCGTTACAGTGTCCAAAAGACTTTTTTTTTTGTGTGTGTCACAAGTAGATAGTGTTGAGGTCATGTGGAGAAAGGCTGTGCTGGTGGCAGTGTTGGCGTTTGGGATGGGATACCTGTACCACACCGACCCAGAACTACCAGCTCGTGTCCTGAACTATGTCAGCAAATCCCTGCTGCAGGTGCAGCCGAGTGGTGGGTCCGAGCCCCGCCCCCAGATCCTGGAGGAGTCCATTGCCCGCGCCTGGCAGACCCTGATCATCGCTCCTGCCCGTCGCTGGGGCAGAGTCGCTGTTGGGTGAGTTTATCTGGCTGTGGATCTGCTGCTGGACATTTTTCGACTATGAAAAAATCTGTTCTTTCTTTCAAACATTCAATCAAACAAACAAACAAATGTTGATTATTTTTTTTTAGTAATTTCTTTACATTTTTCATTCAGATATGTTTGGTAGTTCCATAGTTGTAGGATTCTTTCATTTGTTTGTTTTTTTGATTTTCTTTATCTATTAACTAATCAATCAGCAAGCAAAAGATGTTTGTATTTAAAAATTGGCTGTGGTAGATTAAATATAATCTATTCAGTGTTTTAATCAGATATTTAAGGGACAGTAGTTTCGTAGTTGGGTCTATTTTCGTT
This sequence comes from Myxocyprinus asiaticus, assembly GCF_019703515.2. Taxonomy (NCBI): domain Eukaryota; kingdom Metazoa; phylum Chordata; class Actinopteri; order Cypriniformes; family Catostomidae; genus Myxocyprinus; species Myxocyprinus asiaticus. The sequence continues at coordinate 3,217,017 of NC_059389.1, read as the reverse complement.
CAGTTTTTTGTTGTTTGTTATTTCTTTGGTTTGTTCTTTTTGTTTGATCTTTTGTTTGATCTTTCTTTTTTGTCTTTTTTTGTTGAATTCGTTTTTTTAAATTTATTCTTTTATCTGATCCTTCATTTGTTTTGTTTGTTCTGTCTTTCGTTTGTTCTTTTGTTTTTGTTGGTTCTTTTATTTCTTTTGCTTGTTATTGTTAGTTAATTCCTTGATTTTGATCTTTCATTTGTTTTTTTCGTTTGTTCTTTTGCTTGATATTGCTTTCGTTTGTTTTTGTTCATTCATTCTTTATTTTGTTCAATCAATTAAAAAAATCTAACTTTTTTCAATTATGGGCTGTGGTTGATTCATCCTTAGCGTAGTTGTAGGTATCTTTTCAATATTTTGTTTATTTCTTTTGTTTGTTCTTTCATTCTGATGATCATTTGTTTGTTTCGTTCATTCTATTTTTATTCATTCTGTTCTTCTATCAATCCATCATCAAACAAACTTTATTTTTAATAATTGGTTGTTGTATGGTAGTTCTGTAGTTATAGGTTTCTTTTAGCTGTTTCTTTCGTTTGTTATTTCATTTGTTCAGTCTTTCATTTTGACAATCGTTCTTTCTTCCTTTCTATCAATCCATCAACAAACATTTGTTTTAATAATTAGTTGTTACTGATTCATTTATTCATTCATATTTATAGGATAGTTCTAATCACACTTTCTCTCTCTGTATGATGACATGCACCCACAAGAAACACAGCAGGTGAGAGTAATTACAGTTTCTTTTGTTTTACAGCCCTTTATGAGTGTGTTTCTCTGACTCCTCCCTCAGGGTGAATGCCTGTGTAGATGTGGTGGTTTCTGGGGTGGGGTTGCTCCAGGCTTTAGCCTTGGAACCAGGATCAGGCAGGGACCATGAGGTGCTACACAGCAAAGAAGACCTGAAAGAAGCCTTCGTCCACTACATGGGAAAGGGTGCAGCCGCAGAACGCTTCTTCTCCGATAAACAGGTTTTTCAAAGGATCGCACGGGCGGCTGCGGAATATCCCGGTGCTCAGGTAGGCATTGAAGTGTTTTAAGACAAGAGGGATAGTTTTTGAGGTGGGTTACATTGCTTTCCCCATGGGAGTGGAGAGTGATTAGACTGAGATTAGCCGGTCTTTGAATGAGCCAAGTTGTCAAACCAGTCTTAACTGCTCTAAAAAGCTACAAATGGTTTACTTACAATCGTCTCTGCATATTAAGTTGGGATAGGAGAAAGCATTTTAACAAAGAAAATATTATCTTACAAGATTCTCTTCAAACTGGTGCGCTGATATGACAGTAGTCGACCAGAAAGAGAAAACTGACCGTAGAAGACCGTTTATACTTCTTCTTTCGGCTGCTCCCGTTAGGGGTCGCCATAGCGGACCATCCGTGATCCGCATATTTGACTTGGCACAGGTTTTACGCCGGATGCCCTTCCTGATGCAACGGACTCTCACTTACACCTACGTGGCAATTTAGAGTCTCCAATTCACTTAACCTGCATGTTTTTTTTTGACTTGTGGGGGAAACCGGAGCACCTGGAGAAATCCCACACGAACACGGGGAGAACACGCAGAAGACTGTTTATACTAATGTATGAAAATAGCGCCCCTTGTGGCAGCTCTGAGAATGCATGTACATTGGCGTTAACGTACTTGCATTTCAGGCCTTAATTATCAGTGAAGTTTAGAATTGATACCATGTGCAAGTTTGGTTTAGAGGGGTATTCGAGACGATCTCAGCCTTGTCCAGTTTGTATTTTTAGGTGGATTTCAGTGGTACGTTTTGTAGCAGTGTTTCTGTATTATTCCCATAATATCTGGTTTAATTTTGGCACGTGTTGTAATGGGATCTGCCTCTCAAGATCAGACCGTTTTAATTTGAATGCAGGAGAGCGTCTGTGGAGGGATTGAGTTTCTGTGTCAAATTTAATTCTGCATAATCAACAGTAATTAATAGGTACAGCACAGTGTTCTGAATTAGACTGGTGCAGTTAAATGATCTTTTAATCGAATGACATGTAATTTGTTGTTAGCTAGCGGTATTTACTTTATAGAATGTGTTTATGAAATATATTTGTAATCATTTTAAGGGACCGTTCAGATTGATCGTGTTCTTGCGTTTAAAAACAAAAAGCTAGACGCTGCACAATGAATGGAAAAGAAACGCAGGGGTCTAGGGATGTTTTAGAAAAATGCAGCGCTCATGCACTTGATGCTGGTAAACAGTGAGATGCTGCATGTTTCCATAGAAAAACAGTGCGTATGGATGCAAAAACACATACAGTGTGAACAGCCCCTAAGGAGATCAGATGTTTAAGATTTGCTGTGAATAATGACTTCCATTTTTCTTATTTCATACAGCTCTATGTAGGCGGAAACGCTGCTCTGATTGGCCAGAAATTGGTGTCCCACCCCCAGCTAGTGGTGAGTATCTGTTCTACAGAAGCTAGTTGTAATTATTGACTGTAAAATCATCAAATCATATTTGCATGATCTACATGTGATTGGCTGTAGTTTACTAAACCGCATGTGTGTTCTCTCAGGTCCTGTTGTGTGGTCCAGTGGGGCCGAAGCTTCATGAATTGCTGGATGAACAGATCGTGGTCCCGCCTGAATCTTTGCAGGAGACGGATGAGTACCATCTTATCCTGGAGTATAAATCAGGTGGGATTCGCCAACCATGGTACTAATAACTAGCATAATACCCCAAACACATCATCCCTGAGAAACAATGACAAAACAGGCTGTTAGAGTACAGAAAAGTTGAAAATAATGTGAAATGGCATTTGCAACACGTTTAACTTCAGTAATGTAACATGTTCCTGAGGTAGGGTGGGACTTGATCCATTGGGATTTGATTAGACTGTTAAAACTGGGCAGTAATATTAGTGTTAGGGTTTATGTGTTGCCGCTAAAGTGTATACTATGTCGCTCCCTACAGGTGAACAGTGGGGTTCCTCGCGAGCGCCTCAGGCTAACCGTTTCATTTTGTCCCACGACGTGTCCAACGGTGAAATGAGTGCTCTGGAGATGTTCGTAGCCAGTCTGGAGGAGTTTCGGCCCGACCTAGTGGTTCTTTCTGGGCTGCATATGATGGAAGGAATGGGTCGGGACCTCTGGGAGAACCGACTGAAAGAGGTTAGTCCGGACTCTGTATTCAGGGTCAAAAATGGTTTCTGGATTCTGTATTAATATGCCATAAAAAGTGTACATTTAGGCTAATTATATAACCTATATACAGTGGCAAGAAAAAGTATGTGAACCCTTTAGGATTAGCTGGTTTTCTGCATTAATTGGTCATAAAATGTGATCTCATCTTTATCAAAGTCACAAGTATAGACAAACACAATGTGCTTAATCTAACAACACACAAACAATTATAATCTTTCATGTCTTTATTGAACACATCCCATAAAACAATCACAGTGTATGTTGGAAAAAGTAAGTGAACAACTGGTCAGTCACCCTTTGACAGCAATAACCTCAACCAAACGTTCTGTTTAGATCGAACACACACAGGCGTATCTTTTGATAACTACACAAACACAGGCATGTCGTATTATATACAGTACATATTGCAAAAAGTGTTTGAAACCGTTCGCACCAAAAACCTCAAGACACATTAAACAGAATATTTTATAGAAAAGTACTTTTATGTGCACAAGGTTCACTAAACCAGGGTGTACCTGCACAGGAAACTGTAAAGAAAATGTGTACTGAGATAAATCCAAAAACACACACAGGTGTAAGACAGAAGGACAAAAAACGACTATTGTCTGACTTTTAAACGGTTTAAGCAAGTGTGTTTGTGTGCTACTTCGTACCAAAGAGCAAAATGCAGAAGAAAAAAGCGTGAAAATCTCGTTTACTCATTTTAATTGTTATCCACTAAAATAAATCTGCCATTTTTTTTCCATTTAAACCAGGACATATTTTGGAAAAATATAATTTTTGGGGAAGTTAGATTTTGCACTATTTCTAGGTCACTTATCAAATAGGCAAATTTGTATTATTGATCACATTAACTCTTTTGTACAGAAGAGTCCGAATTTCTTACTTCCTTAAAATGACACAAGATGCTCTCTGGAATACTCTAAAATCATGCTGGATAACATGGAAAATCAATTTAACCCTCCTACGGTATTCTGTCATTTTTGGCCGAAATAAAATTTTTAAATTAAAATAAAAGGTAGCTGCGCAAACCTCAGACCTGCACAACGTTTAGAAGAAATTTTGGAGCATTCTTCCTTACAGAACTGTTTCAGCTCAGACATATTCTTAGGATGTCTGGTGTGAACGTCTCTCTTGAGGTCATTCCACAGCATCTTTATTGGGATAAGGTCTGGGCTCTGACTGGGACACTCCAAAAGGTGAATTTTCTTTTTTTGAAGCCATTCTGTAGTGGAGCTACTTCGATGTTTAGGGTCATTGTGCTGCTGTATCACCCAACTTCTACTGAGCTTCAGCTGGCGCAGAGCAACCCTGACATTATCCTGTAGGATATCTTGATAAACTTGGGAATTCATTTTTCCCTCGATGATGACAAGCGGTACTGGCCCCAAAGCAGCAAAGCAGCCCCAAATCATGACACTTCCTCCACCGTACTTCACCGTTGGGATGATGTTTTCATGTTGGTATGCGGTGCCCTTTTGTACACTATACGTAGTGCTGTGTGTTCTTCCCAAACAATTCAACCTTAGTTTCATCAGTCCACAAAACATTTTCTCAGTATCGTTGTTGAGTGTCAAAGTGGTCTTTGGCAAACTTCAGGAGCGCAGCAACGTTTTGGTTGGAAAGCAGCGGCTTACTTCGTGGTGTCCCGCCATGGACACCATGCCTGTTTAATGTTTTCTGTATAGTAGACTCATGAACAGAGATGTTAACCAGTTCCAATGATTCCTTCAAGTCTTTATCTGTCACTCTAGGGATCTTTTTGACCTAATTGATCATTCTGTGGTGTGCCCTTTGAGTCATCTTAGCTGGACGGCCACTTCTAGTGAGAGTACCCATAGTACTAAATCATCTCCATTTATAGACAATTTGTCTAACTGTGGACAGATGAATATCTAAGCTCTTCGAGATAACTTTGTAACCCTTTCCAGCTTATGCAAAGCAACAATTCTTGATCGTAGGTCTTCTGAGATCCCTTTATTGCGAGGCATGGTCCACGTCAGCAGATGCTTCTTATGAATAACAAACTCGAAAAAAGTCAAAGTAGCTCTAACCCACACCTCCCATCTCGTTTCATTATTTGGGTGCCAGGTTTGCCAACTCCTGACTCTAATTAGCTTTTGATAATCTCATTAGCCTAGGGATTCACATACCTTTTCCAACCTACACTGTGAATGTTTGAATGATGTATTCAGCATGTACAAGAACAATACAATAATATGTGTGTTATTAGTTAAAACAGATTATGTTTGTTCATTACTGTAACCTAGATGAAGATTAAACCAGATTTTAAGACAAATGTATACATAAATGCAGGTAATTCCAAAGGGTTCACGTAATATTATTTATTTTTTATTGTGATTATTATAGTTAATAAATGTTCTATTTATCAAACATTGGTGACTTAGCAATATTCCATGAGAGGCCATACATTACAGTGATTTTAAGACTTTTTAAGGGTTTTCGCACAATGTCTTGGTTAACAACGGCACTTAACCTTAGTAAAGTCATGGTAACTCGCAGCCTTTCGTGGCTTATTGCTTTAGTGTGAAATAATGAGCTTAAAATGCAAGTGTCTTGTTCAATACAAGCAAAAACAGTTCCAACAGAAAGTATCATTTGGTAAGTGTCCCTTTAGTTTTCTAGCTGTTTATGGTGTCTGTGTACTGATTGTCTGCAGGCAGTGGTGGCCATCTCAGATGTGAGGAACGACATGCCCATCCACCTGGAGCTGGCCAGTATGACGGACAAAGACTATATGAACAGAATCCTGCAGGAGGTAAATGTGTAGGTTTAACAGACACTTATGTTAAGTAGAAAAAGTTCCTTGATCTTTTGACATATAAGAGGTCATTGTACTCTAAAAACATACTGAAAGTTTCAGAACTCAAAACTTCCTCCTCACTGCAAAAAGAGCATTTGTTGAAACCAAGCTGCCAAAATGACTCGTTCTCTACTTCCTCCACATTGTGATGTCACACTGTGGTAGACATTTGCGTCTGACCGCCTCCACAACAACACATCAACGCCTACTTTACCTTTAATCACTTCCGTAGCCCCGCTCAGTATTGGTGAGCAATGAGATGGCAAGTAGAGAGAGCAGATCAGTCAAGAGCAGAGAGACAATCATAACATTCAAGTCTTAAAGGAGAAGCAGCACCTAAACCGAGCGTTTCTGACAGAGGGTCAGAATGAGGGTGGAAAATGATCGTGTTTTACAAATGTATGACTTTTTTGTTAAAAAAAAAAAAAAAACTTCACTAATATTATAAGTGAACCTCAAGGAACATATTAAAATAATCAAAGGCATTTCATGACCCCTTTAAAAAAGCAATCAAGTAGTGACTTCAGCCAGGTCTCCTAAGCAACCAAATTGGCCCGGTTGCTAGGGAGAGTAGAGTCACTTGGGGTAACCTCCTCGTGGTCGCTATAATGTGGTTCACTCTTGGTGGGGCACGTAGTGAGTTGTGCGTGGATGCCGCGGTGGATGGCGTGAAGCCTCCACATGTGCTTGGTCTCCGCGGTAACGCGCTCAACAAGCCACGGGATAAGATGCACGGATTGATGGCCTCAGATGCGGAGGCGACTGAGATTCGTCCTCCACCACCCGGATTGAGGCGAGTCACTGCGAGCACATTGGGAATCGGCATTCCAAATTGGGGAGAATAAAAAAACAAAAAAATTCTAAAAAAGCAATTAAGTATATAACTTCATTTCTTTTTATTGGGGCTGTCGATTTAACGTTTTTAGTGCAGTTAATTATATGAAAAAATAACGCCTTAAAAAAACTTAACGCAATTAGTCATGCCCCCTATCCATCCATAACTTCCATAATAAGGATTGTTCCAACCATCGGACCAGTTCTAACTTGATGTACCACCTTGATTTTTTTTTTTACAAATTTGTGGCAGTAGGGGGCATTCAGCGCTCCAGCTGTTCAGGTAACACGCCTCATCAAACTAACGAGCAGGCAGCGTATTTGGACTTTTACGTCACTTTTTGCATTGTCTAAATGCTTTACTTGTCTGCTGCCACAATATATGTTTATGATGTAATGTACTAATTATCATTACTTGGGAGCTTTTTTTCAGTGAATATTAATACGTGATTAATTGCATTTACTTCGGTTAATAATTGGCACATCGTGCAATTAATTTGACTAAAAATTTGATTTAAAAATGCCAGGCTTTCTAGACACACTGTCTGTGCACGTACTGTGCTGATGACAAAATTTGCATCATGTCAGGTCTCCTAAGCAACCAAATTGGCCCGGTTGCTAGGGAGGGTAGAGTCACATGGGGTAAACTCCTCGTGGTCGCTATAATGTGGTTCGTTCTCAGTGGGGCGCGTGGTGAGTTGAGCGTGGTTGCCGCAGTGGATGGCGTGAATCCTCCACTCGTGCTATGTCTCCGTGGCAACACGCTCAACAAGCCACACGATAAGATGTGCGGGTTGATGGTCTCAGACGCGGAGGCAACTGGGATTCGTCCTCCGCCACCCGGATTGAGGCGAGTTACTACACCACCACGAGGACTTGGAGCACATTGGGAACTGGGCATTCCAAATTGGGAGAAAAAGGGGAAACCCCCCCCCCCCAAAAAAAACAAAAAAAATATGCATCATGTACACTTTGCGCAAGATGTATCGGTACAGTGTATGTAAAGTTCGCAGTTGTATTTGTCGGTAAATTACAGAAATGACAGAAAAGCCTGTTCCTTGTTTGAATAAAGAAATTTGGGTATTGTAATGTAAATTCAAAACGTAATGGATTACTGTATTTGTTTATTCATAAAAAATGTAATCTGATTACAGAACGTGCACTATTTGTAATGCACTACTCTCAACACTGGTAATGCTATGTGTAATTTAGGCATTTTCATCTGTTTAACGCATACAACATTCAGGGTTCTTCGTACTCTTCTGTTAGCAGGTCGTGCCCATCGTGAACTCCATCGGTCTGAACGAACAGGAGCTGCTGTTTTTGGCACAGTCGGGAGGAGGTCCTCACGCCGACCTCACTTCCTGGAATGGCATACCCAACGTAGGCCGCGTCAGCGACATCCTCATGTGGATTCTGGAGCAGCACGGTCGGGCAGACCCAGAATCCGAAGCTGATCTAACCAGGATCCATTTCCACACACTGGCGTACCACATCCTGGCTACAGTGGACGGCCACTGGGGAAATCAGGTAGCAGCGGTGGCCGCGGGTGCCCGTGTTGCTAGCAGTCAAGCGTGTGGTCTGCAAACGGTGGATATTACTAAGGTTGTCCTCAAAGCTCCTTTAAACTTCTACAGTTCTTTCTCAGAACCAAGAGAGAGCCTAACGGTGGACCCGACGAGACCAGTCACCGCGTGGCGAAGAGGGAACGTTTTGTTCCATCTAACGCCGGTCTTGGTGTGCAAACAGCCACTTAGGACGGTGGGACTAGGGGACGCCATATCAGCAGAGGGACTTCTGTATTCTGAGATCGTGCCGCAGGCTTATTGGGAAATTTAGGATGTCTTTGAGGTCAAACTACAATCTTTTTGAAAACTCTTACTTGCCATTAGATCCTCTTCCTTGGCTAGAGACTTCCAAAGCAGTTCTAGGAATCAAAATAACAGGAAGAGAACATATTTTCAAGGTGTTCTAGGAAAAAGACTCAAGTTCATTCAAGTTCTGGCATGCAGTTCAAGTGCTTTGTCCTCGTCCCAGAGACTTTGTTGTTCCTACTTTCATCTGATTGTGAAAGATTGCACTGGATGCAATAATGTAAGCCAGCCTCTAATCCTTTTTTGTTTTGTTTTTAAAAAAAAAAAGGATAGTACAGCCATAAAGGAAACTTTTGACATCATTTACTCACGCTCTTGTCATTTTAAGGTCATATGACTTTGTATGTCCAAAAGTGCTCTTATTTAGAAATGGAGACGGATGGTGTTAAGCTCCAAAAATGACAACAAAGAGCCATGAAAGTATCATAAAAGACGTCCATATGACTTGGACACTATATTCCAAGTCTTCGTAAGCCATACGATGGTTTGTGTGTGGAACCGACCAAAATGTAAGTCGTTATTAGTTGAATATCTGTTTGAAAAGCTCTCAAATCTTGTTCAATGCTAATATGGCGCATCAAGGCGGACGGTTTGTCGTCAACCTGGAGCATCACATTCTGGCCATATTTGAATTTGGAGTGACATGAGGGCGAGTAAATGATAGAATTTTCATTTTTGGTGAAACTATTCCTTTAACTTTTTTTAGTCACACCTTTTAAATACACAAACACTCCTTTTATTTGACGGTTAGAACTTGGTGTATGAAAGTTAATAACTAGACAGGTCAAACTTTGGTGTTGGCTAGACAAAGCCTTTCTGACAGCTAGATACATAGATAATCAAGTAGACCTTCAGATAAAACCTTCAAAAAGATTATATTGCACACTTAAGCCGTGATATGGCAGACCTTGTTTGTGTTTGTTTACATGATAATTTTTTGACGGGTGGAGTTTGAATTAACGAGCTTCCCGCTGGTCCGTTTGAACATTCTGTCAATATTAGTCTATGGGATTTTTCAGATTTTTTTAATGTCCGCTGAGCGAAAACTGTACGGTTGGAAAGTCTGTGCCATGTTTGGTGAATGTAGCTTGAAAGCTCAAGGAGTCGTCACAATTGATAATTTTGATCTTGGTTTAGGGATTTGGGGAAAACTTTGTCAAGCCAACGTAATTATCAGAAACCAAATGTGTCGCTTTATTTTGGCTGTGATTTTTACCTTAAAAGTAGGCTTTATTTTCTTTAAAGGGATAGTTCATCGAAAAATTTAAATGATGGTATTCTCCCATACAATAAAAGTGAATGGTGACTGATGCTAACATTGTGCCTAGCGTCACCTTTTGTGTTCCTTTTGTTTACCTTTTGTGTTGTAAATCATACCAGTTTGGAACAACATGAGAGTGAGTTAATAATGAGAGAATTTTCATTTTCATTTTCATTTTTGGGCAAACTATCCCTTTAAGCAAAATACATATTTGTTTTGTATGATTATCTCTTTTGATTTGGGGGTGAAATCTAACCCAGACATTTCTTGATACTAGTAGGTGCTTACTTGATGGTATTGTGGCCATTATTCAGTGCACATAATCTTATTTAAATATTAAATACCACAAATTACTCTTGTCTTAAATGCATCTTAATACATGTTCTTAAGGGAGCGGGTGGGGAAAATAGCTGTAGGTTTTTGCCAGCATCACCATTTGTTCACTCTTAATTTTGATCAACAGAATATCTGTTTGTTTACGTTGGACTTCTGGTGAATCATGTACTGTAGGTAGCATTAACAATGACTGTTGAGATTTTATAATACTTCCTGTTTTTAAGAGTCATAAATACAGATCGTAAGTTGTTTGTAGATGGTTGTGGGCCCTGTTGCTTTGAAATTGTCCTCAATTACTCATACGAGTAGATTTTAACATGAATGGGCCCTGTTTCCTTTCTCAATACATGCTCCTGGTCTTATTGTGCACGATTCATTCGTTTACATTATTCCAAAGGAAAAAACAACAATTTAATCGTTATCTTTCATCAAAATGTAATAACTTCATTTACGTCACCAAGCCTCAGTCTTAACACTCCATGTTGATTGCAACACTGTTCGTTTCTCAGCCTCCAACTGGCAATATTGTAAATGGAATCAATTTTTATTATGATGTCATAATGTGTATTGTACTAATGGATAAACAAAACACTGTTTGAATCAGTTGTTCAAACATGGGAAAAGGTTAATGTTGTTTTGAGAAACTAGTACGTTTGTACATCCATGCAAGTTATAGACCAAAAAGCAAAGTCTTTTAACAGTTACTGGGCAAAACTAAGTCCTTTAATCATAACGTTACGACTAGAAATATTTAGCTCTGTTAACTTGAGTATGGAATATTTTTATATAAATAAATCTGTTCATCCAATTATGAAATGGCTTTGCGTTTCCTTTGTATTAGCATGCCGTTATGTTCGAAGGACCAATAAATATAATGAAATGCCGTTTTTATTGGACAAAACTTTATGCAAAAGCAAGCCCATACTTTTAAGCAAAATATCCTTTCTAAAGGTGGGCAGACACAAATGAACCAACTACATTAATGTAATGTAACATTCCAATAACTAAAGATCCGGAAGAAGACCCAAAATGAGCCTGACAAACATTTCCTACAAACATACAAATGCTGTACGTTCATAAGTTATAACACTTAAATATACTTAAACATAAATCTTTTAAGCTTTGGATCTAAATATATTTTGAGCCCATAGCAGGTAAACCACAGTCTATTCAACCGCTGCTTTTGCTTTGCTCTTCTCTTCGAGTTTGGCCGGTTTGGCCACCTCCTCTACCTCGTCCTCATCTCCAGGAGCATCTGTGGGGGCAGAGAGGGTGCTGTCTGCCTCGGGTCCTGCAGGGGAATAGAGAAAATGTGAGGATGGACTAGGAGGTAATGAATCGTAAACAGACATTCAGGGGCAGACAGCATGTGGTTCGGTACTTGCGGTTATCTGCATGCTCTTGCCGTATCCTGCAGCTGAAGACATGGCCTGACCCAGGGCCTGATTGGTGCCCAGAGGCTGCTGAGAGCTACTGGGTTTGCTGGAGGATGACCGCTGGCTGCTCTTGCCATCTCTGCCTGGTTTACTCCAGTACAGATTCTCACCTGCCTGCAAAGCGGCACCCATCTTCTGCGCCATTTCAATCAGCTGTTTGTGAAAGAGAGGATATCTGTAGTAATGCATGTCAACGTGAGCTGGCATGTTCATGTATACGTCTGCTGAGATGCGGTCATTTGGCCATCCACCAGGCCTTTACTGCCGTTTGCATCCCAAAAACCTGTGTGCGGTTGGCTCATTGGTTCAAAGCATAAACAAGACAAACAATGTTCAGTTTTTCATATATCTACAGCTCACTTGAATTAGTTTTAGACCATTAGCCGTGATGTTTTAGTGTCTTGGAAGGCTGTCCAAAACCAGTGTCTTTACGAGGTACCTTCATATGTGAAGTGACTGACTGAGGCAACGAGGCAGCAGCCAAAAGTCTGGTTCTGTGAGATTATGTGAGCTCAAGTACCTCTGGGTCAAACTCAGTGTTGCTGTTGTTGTCCACCTGGGCGTTGACTTTCCTCTCCATTTCCTGGTACTGGAGAAGGGCGGCTTTTTTATCACCCTGATTATATAGGAACACGGCAAAGTTCAGATTCACTAGCGGGTTTAACCTGTCAGAGACAAAATCCACACTTTAAAACTCAGCTTGTTCTCCGTAAGTTTATATACATTCAAGTTTTAACGTGGTATAGATCAGTGTTAAAAGAACATACTCGTCTAGCTGTACCGCCTGCTCGTAAGACCTGCAGGCATTATCTGCGTCATCCAGGTTAGTCAGGGCAACTGTTTAATGTCAGAGCACAAATCAAATCATCCTAATAGATACATTGAGCAGTGATGTGTTGCATTATTGCATCCTAATGCCGCCAAACATTGCTTGAAACAGCAGGTCAGATTTGTCAGTATTTACCTGCCAGTAGCATGTACAGCTCGCTCATGCGTGGCCGCAGATTGATGGCAGCGCTCAGGAAGTGAAAAGCCGATGCATACTGCTGCATGGTCAGATGAACCAAACCCAGATTATAAAGAATCTTCCAGTCGAACGGAGAGAGATAGTTTGCACGCTTAAGACAGCTGATGGCCTGGAGGAGAGATGGAGATGAGAAAGAGAAAAAAGAAAGCATGCCACATGAATAGACTCTAACTTACAGCCACGTATTTCTTTTTGCCGAAGAAGCACATTCCGATGTTATTCCAGAGCGGGGGGCTTTCAGGGACGGCGTACGCCGCCACACGATATTTATTCATGGCCACGTCATAATCTCCGTGAGTCTGCATCATGCTGCCGGCCGCGAGGATAGCCTGACACACACACACACACACAATGTTACTGACACTGAATTAGTCAGACTGCTAAACTGTACTAACTGAAACTAAACTGTATCCCACCTTAAAGTTATTAGGGTCATATGTCAGAGCGTTTCCGAGGTGTTCAAAGGCTTTTTGATATTTGCCGAGCTGAAAGAGACAAACAAAAGGCTTGAGAACTTGTAGTAAACAAACACTCATACTGTATGACACTGGTATGAATTATTTGTATACATTAGCAGACTGAAACTGTTACATATGAAATATAAAGATGGATGTTGCACAACTAGTAACTGCAGGGATTGTCATGAAAGTTTCACATCATTTACCTGCATATAGAGCAGGCCGAGTGTAGTCAACAGCTCTGTGTTCTCAGGGGAAAATCTGGAACAAACAATAATGAGTAGTAACTGGGTGAATCTTTCAAAACCTGTTGAGAACATGTCCAGGAATACAATGACTTATGATCCTTATATTTTTTGCATTCTCAAAGGCTGACAGCCTACTTTCGTTGTATAAAAAAAGACACAATGAAAGCGAATGATGACTGAGACTAACATACTAGCTATTATCTACTTTGGGGTTCCACAGAAGAAAGTCATACGGGTTTGGAACAACATGAGGGTAAGTAAATGATGACAGAAATTTCAATTTATGGTTGAACTATCCCTTTAACGACTTGCACTGCAGCCTTATCGGCCAATCATTTCTTTCCAAGTTTAGGTTAGAATGTTGTTCTAGGACCAAAAATAAAAAGTCATCATTTTACGAAGTATATGATAATGGAGAGAGTTTTTGTTGGAGGAAAGTGCAGATCTGGTGTGGATGTTTGGAGCCCTTTAGAGGACAGGGAGGGAATTCATTTTCTAAAATGGTTTTGCATTCCCTCACAACAGTTTGTATTTCTTCTGAATAAGTTTTGCGTCCCTCGCAAAAAGTTTTGCGTTTCCTCGCAATATGTTTTGCGTTCCCTCGCAATACTTTTGCGTTCCCTCTCAAAATGTTGCATTCATTCGCAATATGTTTTGCGTTCCCTCGCAATATGTTTTGCATTCCCTCACAACGGTTTGTATTTCTTCTGAATAAGTTTTGCGTTCCCTCGCAAAAAGTTTTGCGTTCCCTCGCAAAAAGTTTTGCGTTCCCTCGCAAAACGTTTTGCGTTCCCTCGCAAAATGTTGCATTCATTCGCAATGTTTTGCGTTCCCTCGCAATAGTTTTGTTCCCTCGCAATATGTTTTGCGTGTTCCCTCGCAATATGTTTTGCATGTTCCCTCGCAATGTGTTTTGCGTTCCCTCGCAATAGTTTTGTTCCCTCGCAATATGTTTTGCGTTCCCTCACAACGGTTTGTATTTCTTCTGAATAAGTTTTGCGTTCCTTCGCAAAACGTTTTGCGTTCCCACGTAATACTTTTGCGTTCCCTCTCAAAATGTTGCATTCATTCGCAATATGTTTTGCGTTCCCTCGCAATAGTTTTGTTCCCTCGCAATATGTTTTGCGTGTTCCCTCGCAATATGTTTTGCATGTTCCCTCGCAATGTGTTTTGCGTTCCCTCGCAATAGTTTTGTTCCCTCGCAATATGTTTTGCGTTCCCTCACAACGGTTTGTATTTCTTCTGAATAAGTTTTGCGTTCCTTCGCAAAACGTTTTGCGTTCCCACGTAATACTTTTGCGTTCCCTCTCAAAATGTTGCATTCATTCGCAATATGTTTTGCGTTCCCTCGCAATATGTTTTGCGTTCCCTCGCAATAGTTCTGTCTCCCCTCGCAAAAAGTTACATTCCCTCATAATACATTTTGCATTGGATTGCAATAGCTCCGCATTCCCTCACAAAAACTTTGCGTTCTCTCACAATTTTGGGTTCCCTTGCAATGTTTATCCATCCCTTACAAAAATTTACCATGGTGTTACTACTGTAACTATAGTTCAACTATGGTATTTGCAGTAAATCCATAACCACAAAATTGACTGAGGTTTTACTACAGTAACTATATTTTAACCATGATATTCATGGTAAAATTAGTAATAACTGGAAAACCAAATCTATATCAATAAAATAAAAATAAAAATCAATCATTCTGCCAAAAAAAAAAAAAAAAGGTTAGTTTTAGTACAGTAGCGCCTTGGTTAACTAGTGGTATATTTTCACAACCATGGTTCTCACCACAGACATGCTTACTGCAGGGTTACTATAGAAAACATGGTTAATTTTTTTTGGTAGAAACCATGGTTTAAAAACCATTTTGTCCCATAAATTAACCATGGTGTTACTATAGTAACTGTAAAACTGTAGTAAAAATGTTTTTTTTTTTTTTTGGCAGAATGATTGATTTTTATTACCATAGTTTTCGTTTTCCTGTATTATTACAAAACCAGACCTTTCCTGCAATGTAAAATCCTAAAGTTTTCCATCATACGAGCAGTTATTAATTGACGCTGTCTGTGATGCAGAACTTCATCTACTGCAAGATGAACCGTGTGGAAAATTTGGAGCTCTGCCTTGGGTCCCTGAAATCTCCTCTCAATACACTGCATTACTAATACATCAGCTCAGTGGGGAGGCCGCGGTAATGAGGAGATCGCAAACACACACGGGCTAACCACCCCCCGCAGTTCTTTGATATCTGAGCCAGAGATACAGTGTGTGTGTGTGTGTGTGAACAAGGGGAGGAGAACTGTTCTAAGTCGCCCCCGTTTCTCCTCTCAGGGAACAGAGAAAAGTCAACACCAGTAATCAAGAGTCATCAAATTGCAGGATTCCTGTGGAGAAAAGCAGATTAGCGATTCCTTTAGCAGTTTTATTTGTTGAATGCTCTTTAAAAGGGACAGTTTACCCCAAAAATTTAAATTCAGATTAATCACCCTCATGTTGTTCCAAACCTGTATATGAATTTCTTTGTCCGTGGAACCCAAAAGGAGAACTTTAAGACCACTTCTAAACTAAAGGCTGAAAACATACTCTATGCAAGATCGTGAATGCAGATGTTTGATATCGTTCGCAGCTGCGTTCCAAAATGTGTTAGACTGCAATTCATAACACAACGCAAGTACGCATTGCATTCTCAACTTTGCCACAAGGGGTGCTATAGTGGATATTGGTGTGAACTGTCTGCTTCTATGGTGAGTTTTCTCTTTCAAGTCAACTACTGTCATGGCGGAGAACAGTTTGAAGTTAAAGTCAATACATTTATATCAATTTACCAGAATATTAACACATCCAGTTTAATGGCACTAACTTTTGAAGGTGACTCTATCACCCCTTTGAGTACTGAGATTTCTTACGACACAGTAACGCAAGAAATGCGTTGGCAAAGCGCTCACATCTGCATAAAAATAGTTTCAGCCTTAATATGTTTTCGTTTAAAAATGCATTGATTTTGCTACGTTTACACCTCTCATCCACGCTAGAACAAATTTTTTCTTAACTGAAAGCTGTTTCGAAAACGCCCTCCATTACCACATACTTTGGAAAATGATGACATTAGGAAACAGAGTTTCCAAATGAAAATGGATTAGTGTGGATGTGACCTTGGAGAATATTTGCGCTATTCTTTTCTACTCAATGGCTGTGTCCGAAACCAAAGGTAGCTGTCTTGTTGCCTCGCTGCCCTATCAGTCAACGACTCAACAGACAGCGTTTGCGTATGAAGGTATCTCCACAAACTGGATATGGACAGGCTACTGAGGCAGTATAACGTCACATCGTTGCTAGGATACCACTAAAGGTAACACGTCTGCTTCATTCAGTCCAACCGAACCACAACGTTCAAGTAATCTAGAACAAAATCAAGAGAGTTTTGGCGAAAACCAAGTGTATATTTAATAACTACAATACTACTTTCTTGCAAGAAAATTTGGAAAAAGTGATAATTTACATTTATACACAAACTGGCTATCAGCTGCCTCTTCGGCTGGCATTTTTGTCTTCAGCTCAATCACTGTGGATCCGCACGCACAGGATTGTGGGATTTGATAGGCAGCGAAGGATACGTCTATGCTGCCTTAAAAATCAATCAGATGAAGGTATCTCAGTAGACAGGATATGAAGTGAACATTGGATTCGGACGTGCATTGATCCCTTCCGACCTCCATATACAGCCTCCGGAGGCATTATTTTCCTGGTTTCGGCCAATGAATGTTGATGGGGACTAATATTGTTGAGCTAAAAAAAAAACACAAAAAAAATAAAAAATCATGCACTATATTCCAAGTCTTCTGAAACCATACGATAGCTTTGTTGGAGGAAGATAATACAATTTAAGGCCAAAACATACTGTACACAATAGGGATGTCATAAAATATCGATTATTGATCGGCACGTTATTTTATCAATATATTTTTGAGGCATTGATATTAAAATTAGCCAGCATTTAAATTAGAAGCCTAATCTGCATGCTTTCCAGTTCACTCAGTTGCCTCCGCGTCTGAGAGCGTCAACACACGCATCTTATCACGTGGCATTTTGAGTGCGTTACCGTGGAGACGTTGTGTGTGTGGAGGCTTCACGCTATTCTCCGCGGCATCCACGCACAACTCAACCACGTACCCTACCGAGAGTGAGAACCACATTATAGCAACCACGAGGAGTTGACTCTACCCTCCCTAGCAACCGGGCCAATTTGGTTGTTTAGGAGACCTGGCTGGAGTCACTCAGCACATCCTGGATTCAAACTCACGACTCCAGGGGTGGTAGTCAACGTCAGTACTCGCTGAGCTACCCAGGCCCCCAGTTGGCCTCTGTTTAAAAATCTGGCGTAATATCATTGGGAGACCACAAGAGGGTGATATAACATTTACTAAAGCCGGTCGAAGTATCTCTCACACAAACACACAGGACGAGCGCAGCAGATGGCAGTCCAAAGTTACGATGGTTTTTGTTCTTCTTCAAGAATGAACAAAGTGACGTTGATTTTGCAGGTTAGTGTAGGAAACTTGTGAAACTACACAAACTGAATGATTAGAAATGCCGTTTATTATGCAATTTCTCTGTATGTAGCCTTGAACAGGTCTTTCATTCAAGCTCTAGCTGCGCAGGTTCAATTTCACACGTCATTGCGTACCGAAATGTGCAAAAGCGCAAGTTTTTACACAATGCATGTAGATGCATTCTTATTTTGAGTTTTTAGTACTGCCACATGGGGCACTATAGCAGGCATTAGTGTAAACCTTGAAAGCCATTGCGGATAGTGTGATTTTCAGTCATTAACGACTTAAATCTTGATTTAGTCCTTACAAAAAGCAATTGTATGTCTTTAAAACACTTGGAATATAGCGCAAAGTCATATGGACTATTTTTATGATGCTGTTTTGTCTTTTTTTGGAGCTTATCAGCCTCAGTCACCATCCACTTTCATTGTACGGAAAAGAGCAGTGAGAATATTTAGCCTAACTCCTCCTGTTGTGTGCCACGTAAAGGCTAATTTATACTTGCTGGGCAAACGGGTGTCTTTAAGTTCACATAAAAATCGACGTTTTTGTTCTGCTAAGCAGTTTGGTGATATTTATTTTGTTTGCACACCTTCCTGAAATTCTTGACTAATTTTATGATGACACAGCATGTAAAAAGAAAGTCATGCAGGTTTGGAACGACCTGGGGGGTGTAAATGATAACAGAATTTTCTTTTCTGGGTGAACTATCCCTTTAAGTAGAAGACAGTGAGAAGTCTGTTTCTAAGGGTGTCCTCGGGATATGTTTTCTGAGGCAACTTGAAAGATATACAGAAAAAAGAAAAGGAAAATGACAAGGTAGAAAGAGCAAAAGGAAACAGAGAGGTTAGGCCGGTCACAGTGAGACAGTAAATGTGATTAATTACAGCTAAGAGCGCCTCACTGATCCCAGCATGCTTTTCTACCTTGGGCGTTTCATCTGCGCTGTGGCAGAGCGACATGCTGAGCGCCACTCCAGGCATCTGAGGTTCCTCTCTGTCTCATGTAAGAAACATCTTTACTCAAAGTGAGCAAAACATGACAACAGTGTGAAGAGAGACATTCCCGCTGTTGAAATGATGCACTGTGGGTAAAGACACCTCAGAAACTTTGACAGTGTTTGTGCAAGAAGAAATAAAGTGTGTTTGAACTCTTCGAGTCAGATGTGACTGATGCAGTACTACAAACAAAACGTGAAAAAAACATATGTCAGCGGACATATCAAAAGAAAATAAAGCCAAGTTTTAGTATTATTTGTACTGTCTTTAGTAAGATTTTTGCAGTTTGCTTTGTGTTATCATGACAATTAAGCAGAATGATCAGTTGTATTTATTAAAATACAACTGTTCATTGTTATTTCATGTTTAATCATATTGCATTAACTAATGTTACCATTTACTACTACTAATTAAAAAAATATTAGTATATGTCAAAATCAACACTAACTCAGATTAATAAATGCTGTTAAAGTACTGTTCATTGTTAGATCATGTTAACTAATGTTAAAAGTGTTACCAATTATATTCATTTTAAAAGTGTTATAAATTATATTAATTACATTAGTTGTTGTTGTTATATAGTTTGTAAAGTACACTTTACAAATGAATGTATGTTTTAGTGTCTATTTAACGTGTTAATTCAGTATGATTAATTATATAAAAAAATAACACGTTCAAAAAATTAACGCAATTAATCATGTTCCCAGACCGGAGCAATTCAAGCTTGAAGTACCACCTGTTTTCTCCAGGGGGCAGTAAGTGGAACTCGCTATATAGGCAACGTGCAGCTTATACAGAGAACAAACCACACTTACTGACAGCAGTATTTATGTTGGAATATGTCAGATGAATAAGGTCTTGTTAACATGATTGTTTGATTGTACTTGTTTTATGACTATGTATCCCCCTGTTAAATATCATAATAAAAATAATAATAAAATAAATAAATAAATAAAAACAAGATGAGAACACGCTCTTGCACTCTAACACAGCTTGATGAACTGCAAATCCGTACGCAGGGATCTCAAGAAGTTCAGGTAACTACGTTTAACTAGTTTATGATGCGACGCAACCAAAGTGAGATGCTCCAAAAGCATAAAATAAGTCTAACCTCGGACAGATTGATGAATTCAATTGCAAAATGGATTGAACTGTAGGCCCATGATTAACCAATGTTCAAAAAATTTTAAATAAACAATATATTTGATTCTAAAGCCAATTTTTGTTTTGCCTTATCAATGCTTAACTCGTCTGCCACAATAATGTAATGCATTTTAATTATCTGAATTATTATTTTTTATAATATATACATAAAATTGTATTTATAATTATTTAACTATTTATTATTACGTAATCATTATATATTGAATTATTGTTATTTGAGGGGCTTTCTGAGCAAATATTTACATTTGCGGTTAATAAATTGGCATACCATGTAAATAATTCGATTAAACATTTGAATCGATTGACAGCCCTAGTATGTTTTACATCATGGTAATATTTATTTTACTGGATTTAATTTATGCTGATTTTAATTTAAAAAATATATATAATTGTTTCCAGACAGTAGAATTCGTCATGAAAATAATGTAACAATGCAAAAAAATCTTAAAGGTCTTAAATATAGACTTCATTCCTTTTGATTTTGGGATGAAATAAGAGCTGGACATGTTTTCATAAGATTCACCCATCTATTCAGTTTTTAGCAACTTGATGAGCAACACAACTACGTTTCCATCCAAGGATTTTTTGCAAAAAAAGTTTTAGCGCATCAAAATAAAGCTGATGGAAACGCAAATTATCGCTAAAATTTCACAAGTGTCGACACAATATTTTTCCGTTTAACTCTAGCGCATAAACTCTATGTCGATACTTCAGATGTCGCGAAAAACTGGTTTGGAAACACTTTTTGACGAGAAAATTGTCATTAACGCAAAAATGTAGTGTCACATGATAGAATTTACCCCAATCGTTAGCCTGTGTTAATCATGACAACAAGGTATTGGATCCTTGAAAGCCAATTTATTGTACGTGATTATGGATTGATCTTAACGGCATATAGATCCGATGCTGCAAACATGACACTTCCAGGAGTGCCAACACAAATATCTCGTATCATGCACCGGTCATCGAAAAGTGCAAGGAGAACAAATGAATGGCCACTGTTTGTGATTAATTTAATCACAGTAGACATCCGTTTATTTATTAAAGTTTCTTTTACACACCATTCAAAGTAATAGACGGCAGTCATGGAATTAGCCCACAATATAAAAAACATTTCATTTCAAAGATGTTTTAAATTAAATATAAATAAATACGCAATACTAGGAGAAAAGCTTCAGTGTGCTTTTTTGGAATACTAACAACACTAACATATTATATTAAATTATTGTTTAGCTTACTTTTGAAAAAATGCCAGCAAAATTCCCTGAATTAAATTAAATAAATTACCAAACGAAAAAAGCATTAAATTAAAAAAAATTAATTACCAAATGAAAGCAAAATAATATTTTTAGGCCTATATATGCCTTTCTTTACATAAACTTAAATTAGCCGTACCCTGTTCTGTAGATGAAAAATGTCGGCTGAATTACATTTTCAGAATGTTCTAGACTTTTTTCAAGACTATAAACTATCGGAACTATTTGTCCAATGAGTTCACTTTCAGAAAACGAGCTTTGAACCTTTTAAAACGTTTAAATATTTTAAATCTAACCCTCTTTACCTCGGATCACATTTGCTGAGCTTCTTCAGAAAATGTAAATTGCACTATGACGCTAAAATTAATTTTAGATGATAATCAAGGTCGTTAAAAGTTGCTGGACAAATATACGGGACATAGTGCAGTTGTGATGGTGATGCTTTAGATTAGATGATTGTTCAAAACAGCCTATTGAATATCAGGAATGTATCATATATAAACCCTGATATTACACCGCATCAATGTTTCTTTATTAGCTGTGCACACAGCATATACACAACGATGGATGCTCCTTATACTAAGACAAAAATTTCCCCCACTACTCTTTTGATTGCTTTTATTTGTGAAATTAAAATAACAGTAAGCTGGTTAATTTCAATGAACTGTCTCAATACTCTCCCCATTTTACCAAAACTTCAGACAAAAAAAATTAGGGACATCTGGGAGGCGAATTAGCGAAAAACACATTTCTGAATGGAAACGGCTTCAGGGCAGATTTCTTTTGTGATAAACCAAAACTTATGCGACAATGTGTTTTTTTTAGGCATGACGTCATCACGCACACCATTTTCATCGATAAAAGTCCATTTGAATGGAAACGGGCAGAAGACAGCAAATTTCGCAAAATTTGTTTTACGCATTTTCACTTTGTCGATAACAAAATAGCGCGAAAAGTGGATGGAAACTAGTCTACTGTGAACTGCGCTAATACGTAAATGTTAGCCAATCACAACAGGTCATTTACATATAGCAAAAACATCCAGAAATGGTCTGATTCTAATGGACAGAGAGAGGGTCATGAAAAACTAAATGTGAACTTTTTACTTAAAGCTGAAGCGTGTAATTTCTGCACCACTGCATGAACGAAATGGCAAAAATAAACATTGTTTTCAAACAGCTTTCTGAATATGCCCCCCATCTGCAATTGATCGAACAAACAGATCGCATCGCCCCCAACTCACACCACCGGTCGAGCCAATATTATTGTTTTAATAAAAATAAAAAAAATGATAGTGCCACGAGTCACATTGTTTACAGTTTTTGAGGAAATGAACCTACAAATGGTTTACTTATAGTTGTCCATGCTTATTAAGCAGGGATAGGAGAATGTATTTTAACACAGAAAAAGTTACATCAGCATTAACTAACATTGTACGTGGACCTCAGGGTGGAAAATGCTACAAAAGTGTGGAATGTATATACAATATATGCGTGTATTCAGACATACTCGACAGCACTCTTGTAGACGTCGATGGCTTTCTCTGTGTCGCCCTGCAGTAAGTGCATTTTTCCCAGCATCATGAAGGTCAAATCATGTTTATTCAGCTTTAGTGCCAAATTCAACTGGTCTTCTGCCTGCACACACACACACAGAATATCCTTAATGCAGCATTAACTGCGCAAAAGAAAAGGTAAATATTTTCCTGTCAAATCTGGAATGTTTCAAACAACAAATAAAGAAAAAGAATGAGTGTTAAATAATAATGTATGCACTAAATAACAAGGCAAATATTCACAAAGTCACAGCTCAGAATTAAAACATAACATTGGCAGAACTTACACTCTTGAAGTCTTTGGTGTAGATGTAGCAAACGCCGAGATTATGGCTGATTTCCTGCAAGTAAAAATGATCACACATTTACACAATATTCCACACATCTCTTCATTTTATTGTGGGATATTTCTGAGAAAAACGTTGTATGCCGCAGCTTCATTTTCTTAAACAGGAATTGATTGGACGGTAAAAAGTGTCTCTACATGATAAATAGGAGGGCTTTGTGAAGTCGTTTCAGAGGCGGAACAAGTTTTTACATTTGGATGAAAGATTATGAAGACATTTTTCTTCAGAATAACGTGCATGGATGAATCGTGCACAATAACATTTTGATTGCATGTTGACTACATTGGCAACGGATCATCATAACACAGATGAGAATGCAATGACATCAGTGGATGTGTATTTACCCAGTCCTTCTGATTGAGACGTGCGGCTTCATTATAAACCTCGATAGCAGCTTTATGTTTCCCTAGAAGAAAACTAAACGGAGGAAACAACACACATCATAAACAAAGCATATTTCTATGTATTTCTCATCAGTTTACACATAAACTGTATCCAAACCACCACTGGGGCTAAACAGATATATCACAAAACTATAACCACAGCATGGGTAAACAAGTTTAGATCTGTTTTCTGTGATGTTATATTGCAGTGTTGTGCGTTTGGCACTCACAGGGACCGCGCCACTTGCTTGAGGTTGTCTGAGCTCTTGGGATTGATAATCGCACAACTCTGAAACAACTCCAGAGACTGCTGGATCTTCCCTTCTAACCTCATGATCAGAGCTACAAACACACATTCACATACTGTAAACATACTGCAAAATACTGCACAAATGGAGTGAGTTGTGTGCTACTGCTATTTCGAACATTGAGTCCTGATTTTAAAGAAATCTATAATGTACACTAAAGTCGTTCAGATTATTTTGCAGTATTAGAGTGTGTTTATAATGCAGATATAAGAGTAAAAGGTGAACTTCAAAACTGACCTTGCACATAAATGGCATATTCACACATGCCTTGAGTTTCATGCAGTTGCTCTTTAATGATCGCCTGAAATCAGAATAAACACAAATCAAGACCACATTATTAGGTAGGAACAAACTAATAAATGTGATTATTCGTTGTTCATTCTGAAGTGAGCCCACAAACATAAATAATGCTAAATTATACCAGCAAAATCACTTTATTTATCATTTGGTTGTATGAGTAAATTTGACCTTGCAGGTCTCATAATCTTTGTGGATGTAATGCAGATGTATAAGCCAGTTTCTTCTCTCCAAAATGGGAAGTTCAGGAGCTGCAAAAAGAGAAAACATACATTGTAAATTAATCTATGTATGTAACCAAAATTATTTGAACACTTAAATTTATCTGCTTCAAGATAACATGAATCATAAACATCTGTAATCATAATTATGGAACTAATAAAACAAATAATGGATAACTATGGTACAAATACTGTATTTGTACTGTATAATACAATATTTCATGACCATTTATTTATTTGGCAAGTGGTTGAGTAGTAAGCAGGATAACGGGCAATCAGAAAGTCATTTTCGCAAAATAAACATCAACAGAACTCAACAGACACAAATTGGAAGTTGTTTCTTGAGAAGCCACAGTCTTGTTTTTCTCACATAATAACATCATTCCAACTCAAACGATTAGTCGGTTTAATTATTTATTTGCTAAGTTGCTGCATAATAAGCTGGATAATATACAGTTAGCCGGTTATTATCGCAAAATAAACCCCTTCAGGGTGATGCATTTTGCAGTAGTGACCGACTGACTGTATATTATCTCTTACATACAGTGGCAAGAAAAAGTAAGTGAACCTTTTGAAATTAGCTGGTTTTCTGCATTAATTGGTCAAAGTCACAAGTATAGACAAACACAATGTGCTTAAGCTAACAACACACAAACAATTATAATCTTTCATGTCTTTATTGAACACATCCCATCAAACATTCACAGTGCTGTGGAAAAAGTAAGTGAACCCTTAGATTTAATAACTGGTCAATCCTCCTTTGGCAGCAATATCCTCAACCAAGTGTTTCCGGTAGCTGCAGATTAGACCTGCATCAATGTTCAGAAGAAATTTTGAAGCATTCTTCCTTACAGAACTGCTTCAGCTCAGACATATTCTTAGGATGTCTGGTGTGAATGACTCTCTTGAGGTCATTCCACAGCATCTCTATTGGGTTAAGGTATGGGCTCTGACTGGGACACTCCAAAAGGTGGATTTTCTTTTTTTGAAGCCATTCTGTAGTGGATTTACTTCAATGTTTAGGGTCATTGTCCTACTGCATCACCCAACTTCTACTGAGCTTCAGCTGGCACACAGTCACCCTGACATTATCCTGTAGGATATCTTAATAAACTTGGGAATTCATTTTTCCCTCGATGATGACAAGGGTTCCAGGCCCCGAAGCAGCAAAGCAGCCCCAGATCATGATTCTCCCTCCACCGTACTTCAGCGATGGGATAATGTTTTCATGTTGGTATGCAGTGCCCTTTTTACGCCATATGTAATGCTGCATGTTCTTCCCAAACAATTCAACCTTAGTTTCATCAGTCCACAAAACATTTTCCCAGTAGTGTTGAGGAGTGTCAAGGTGGTCTTTGGCAAACTTTTTGGTTGGAAAGCAGCAGCTTCCTTAGTGGTGTCCTGCCATGGACACCATGCCTGTTTAATGTTTTCTGTATAGTAGACTCATGAACGGAGATGTTAACCAGTTCCAATGATTCCTTTAAGTCTTTATCTGTCACTTTAGGGTTCTTTTTGACCTCACTGATCATTCTGTGGTGTGCCCTTTGAGTCATCTTGGCTGGACGGCCACTTCTAGTGAGAGTACCTATAGTACTAAATCATCTCCATTTATAAAAAAATTGTCTAACTGTGGACATATAAATATCTAAGCTCTTCCAGATAACTTTATGCAAAGCAACAATTCTCAATTGTAGGTCTTCAGAATTTCTTTTTTGCGAGGCATGTTCCACGTCAGCAGATGCTTCTTATGAATAGTAAACTCAAAATGTTTGAGGGCTTTTTATAAGTCAAAGTAGCTCTAACCCACACCTCCAATCTTGTTTCATTAATTGGATGCCAGGTTTGCCAACTCCTGACTCTAATTAGCTTTTGTGGACGTCATTAGCCTAGGGGTTCACATACTTTTTCCAACCTACACTGTGAATGTTTGAATGACATATTCACTATGTACAAGAACAATACAATAATTTGTGTTATAAGTTACAACAGATTGTGTTTGTTCATTATTCTGACTAAGATAAAGATCAAACCTGATTTTAAGACAAATTTATACATACATGCAGGTAACTTTCTTGCCACTGTAACAAATTCTTTAAAAAGCTATAGAAAACAAGAAATACAGTGCATTCAGAAAGTATTCACACCCCTTCATTTCTTTCACATTTTGTTATGTTGCAGCTTTATGCTAAAATGCTTTAAAGAATTTTTTTCCACATCAATGTACACTCCATACCCCATAATGACAAAGCAAAAAACAGATTTTTGATAACTTTGCAAATTTATTAAAAAGAACAAACTGAAATATCACATGTACATAAGTATTCAGACCCTTAGCTCAGTGCTTAGTTGAAGCACCTTTGGCAGTGATTAGAGCCTCAAGTCTTTTTGGGTATGATGCAACAAGCTTTGCACATCTGGATTTGGGGATTTTCTGCCATTCTTCTCTGCAGATCCTCTTGAGCTCTGTCAGGTTGGATGGGGACCGTTGGTCAACAGCCATTTTCAGGTCTGTCCAGAGATGTTTGATTGGGTTCAAGTCTGGGCTCTGGCTGGGCCACTCAAGGACATTCACAGGGTTGTCCCTAAGCCACTCTTGCATTGTCTTGGCTGTGTGCTTAGGGTCATTGTCCTGTTGGAAAGTGAACCTTCTGCCCATTTTGAGGTCCTGAGCACTCTGGACCAGGTTTTCATTAAGGATATCTTTTTTGGTTTTTTGCTGCATTCAGCTTTTCTTCAACTCCTGACCAGTCCCCCAGTCCCTGCCGCTGAAAAACACCCCCACAGCATGATGCTACCACCACAGTGCTTCACCGTTGGGATGGTATTGTGCAGGTGATGAGCGGTGCCTGGTTTCCTCCAGACATGATGCTTGGAATTGAGGCCAAACAGTTCCATCTTCATTTCATCAGAGTCCTTTAGGTGCTTTTTTATGTGTCTTGCACTGAGAAGAGGCTTCTGTAATTTTTTTTTTTTTGCTTTGTCATTATGGGGTATGGAGTGTAGACTGAAAATTTTAAGCATTTTAGCATAAGGCTGCAACATAACAAAATATGAAAAAAATAAATAAAAATGAAGGGGTCTGAATACTTTCTGAATGTACTGTATATAAAAATAATGAGAGTTGCTAAAGCTTGATAAAAAGTTAGAAGCTGTTTGATCTAACTGTGATAATGCAAATATCAAAGGCAGCAGCATTGAAAAATCTGGCGAAAACAGTTTCTATTTTGGATAAAGAGGGCACACATGCTCGCTGTAAGTCCCAGCAGTCTCTCCTCACAGTGTGTGTGTGTGTGTGTGTGGGGGGGGGGGGGTTGGGGTGACACAAGATAGGATTTGTCCCAAATCCAATGGGCCCCAGAATAAAAGAAGGCATCTGCTGCGACTAGAAGTGTCTGCATCTTTTTGCTCTCGCCTACAAACCCCCCGGAAAAATCTCATCCAAATCCGTTCTATTCCTGGACAGACTTTTCCCTCTGAGCCATAATCCTCTTCATGGCAAAATGGGGCCGCAGGGGAAAATCAAGGCAAACAGCGCCACCCAGAGAATGAACAGATACAGTGGGATCCTAAAGACTTGAGACCACTACTGAAAATGCTTCCATACTGAATGATTTGTCATATTGTACCATTTTTATATTATCTATATTGAATTAATACATGTAATACAATGTTTTCATTATATGTTCAACATCTTAGCTTTAAAACCTTCGAAAATATGTTTCTTTTTAATGTAATAATAAGACTCCAGACCTTGTGACACTCACCTTTCTTTGGACGGGGTTTCTTGAGGTCTGTGGACACAGACAGCTGCACATGCTGGACACAGAAAATATCAAATATTAGTCAATAAGTGACTGAAGGGTCGTTCAAAACATGTGGACTGAATCTGAACACAATGTTAGAGTTCAAGGGACTATTTATGCAAAATGCTTGATTTAAAATGAACAAGTCTGGTCAAACATTTTATACGTATTGCAATATAATTTTCTCTCAAATAGCTTTCTCTTCACTTCTTCCTGAATTTTGTGTTTTATATATATATATATATATATATATATATATTCTTGGGAGCTTACATAAATAACACCTAATAGCCAGCAATGGCTGATGCATGCTGTATTATTACTGTGATTTTGATAAATAAACTTTTGACAGACATTGTGCATTAAATATTCAATTTTGTGCATATATTGACATGCAAGGTGATTCATTATGTTTCAGATAGACACATCATTAGATACATTACCTTCAGTCTAGATCAGAAACATTTCAAATAATATTTATTACAGACTACAGTGTGCACAAAGAAAACAAATGATAAAAACAACTTTAAATCTGTCAACGTCTGATTATCTTTCCTTCAAGACCATTTAAATTTATCTAGAGAGCAAATGACGTCGAATAACGGATACAAACTGTTATATAATATCATAAACAAACTCTTACTTGTATTAAAGATATAAAATATATATTTTGTGTTTATTTTTATGAAAATAAGCATATATAAGCATAATTTCTCACCGTTTTTATCGTTTCGTCCGCCATAGCTCCCTTTCTCCACACTTCCGGCGGACGCTTCCGTCACTATGGCAACACCTCACCGTCGGTGAACACGTGACTAGATTTAACATATAAATACTTAAAGGATTAGTTCACCCAAAAAATGAAAATTCAGTCATTGTTTACTCACCCCTGTGTTGTTATAACCCTATACGACTTTCTTTCTTTTTCTTAACTCAAAGGGAGAAATTGTGAAAAATGTTGTGTTCAGTGATGTCATACAATGGCAGTTTATGGTGACCACCTCTTCAAGCTTCAAAAGAACACAAAAGTATAATTCAGAAGTCTAATAAATTATTCCATGAGACTCATGATTGTTATGAATGCATAGTATGATAAGATTTGATGAGAAACAAACTGAAATCTAATGTATTATTTAGTGAAAATGTTCACTGACCGTTGATCTCCTGTGCACGTTCATGATAGGGCACGAGAGCAACAGTTCACGAGCACCCTCACAACATTAGGGCGTTCAAGCGAAAAGTCATTTTATTTATTTAAATACAGGTCCCCCACAGCGATAGTGACAACAGAACACAACACAGCTGCACACAAAACAGAGAACAGAACTTACTAAACATGTCTGAAGAGTTTGTAGTCCAAGAATTGATGCATTTCTATGCCCAGCCTTATTTTTTTGAACGGAGTATTCGGAAATCAAACAGAAACATAGAGGAGGTTACAGGTAGTCACAGTCACACCGTGTCCAAACCTGACGGCAAATGACACGCGATATAAGGTATATTTTCTATAGTAATCAGAGATTTTGTCGTAACCAGCAGTGACGAGCGACGGTTATTCTATCCATCGCTTGTTTTCTATTTTCGGCATCGCGTGAGTAACTCCATCCACTGTGAATTGGCACTGGTGCAAAAACTTTCCAAAAAACAAAGCTGGGCATAGAAATGCATCAATTCTTGGACTACAAACTCTTCAGACATGTTTAGTAAGTTCTGTTCTCTGTTTTGTGTGCAGCTGTGTTGTGTTCTGTTGTCACTATCGCTGTGGAGGACCTGTTTTTAGATAAACAAAATGAGTTTTCGCTTGTCGCGAGGGGGCTGCATGAACGGTTGGTCTCGTACCCTATCGTTGACTCAACTCAATTGATTAAGTTAACTCTTTCCTTCGATTGAATTGAGTAACGATGTTTCCAAAACATGTGTAATTAAGTTCACTTAACTTGGTGTTCATATAGAATGAACTTAAATATGAGGTGACAGATGCAAGTAGACTTAACTCAGATTTACAATTAATGTGTTGTTGTTTCAACTTTATAATGTTAATTGAACGGACTAAATTATAGGTCATACAGTAACACAGCAATAACAGATTCTACGTCAATCCTTACAGGTGCACTCAGTAACTTTTGTCTTTGTGTCATCTTGGACTGACACTGACACCTAGTGGCTTGGATGCAGCATCATTTAATAGTTTTCAGTTTCAGATTCCATTGTAGAAATGTAGTATTCACAGTCAGCCATGATTACTTTAATCAATGAGTGAAAGTGTCAAATATCAGGATGGTTACTGAGATTAAGCAAGTAGTATTCGGCTGGTCATGTGATCATAAAATGGCCGCCCCCATGTGCGGACCCTCTCCATGTAGAATACAAACAGCTTTTATAAGGTTACTGATATGACCGGAGTCTTCATTTTAATGTGAGTGCTCATGATTTCTTACATATATTGCAAAATTACAATTCACGTCTTTAGGAGTTAAACTTTTTTGATGAGGAAAAAAAATACTGAGTGCACCTTTAAGTAAACTTACTTCTCCACAGAAATGTATAGACACCTGTACTTTAGTTACACATGCACAAGGAGAACTACAATAGTTTTAACAGGGTCCAACTTGACCAAAGGCACACAGATCACCCTCATGATGACATCACATTAAACAACTATTTAGAACAATACAACATAAATAATACTACAAAAGATCAAAACCCTCTATGAATACTTAATAACAACTGTTTATATGCCCCCGTCTGTTCCCTTTGACCGCAAGGCATCGTGGGTATTCCCCACTGCCTCAATTTTGTACTAAATAGTTTATTAACACTTAAAATCTTAAGTCTATGGATTTTTAAGAAAAATAATTTCAAGGAACATAGATATTTGAGTTGTGATTTTTAAACTTGACATTACAAGTAATGTTTAATGAAGACAACTTGATTTTTCCAGTAATGACAACATTAGGGTTTACAGTGTAATACATTAGATTAATTCCAACAAAGATGTGAAAAAGCAATTATTCTCTTATTTCATTGAGGTAATAACAAAATATAGTCATGACACATGAACGTCATTAAGGAAACAGGTTAAAATAAGGGCTAAGTAATTAATCCTTTATGTCATGTGACTAAAACAACAGATCATAAGGAATAAAAAATGACAAAGGTATTTCAGTCTCCTGTGATTGTCTACCATACATTTTACAATTGGACATCGATTGCTACAGACACAATTTATGGACATCCATTAAACACAGATTTTTGATATGTTTATTTAAAACACAACAACAACAAAAGATTGTCAAGGGGTGTCTGCGTAAAATCTAGTTCCTTAATGCAATGCAATTGCTTATAGACAATAACTCTATAGTTCAGACAACAGTTTTCCTCAGAATCACAATGTATTGAAACAGATCAGCAGGTTTAAGTCTAATACACTTGGTCAAATTGATACATTTGGATATTTAAGCATGGCATGGTGTATCTTGGGATAGGAAAACGTTTGAACCCTTCCTCTGACTTACGGGTCGATTTACCCCTTTTGAATTATTAACACTGATTTACGTCAACTTAACTTTAAGTTTTGGGCCTGAAACTCCATGACATCCTCCACAGAGGTGATCTGAACCTATGTCATTTTTTCTACATTTCATGTATTTATACACAAAGCTACAAAAAAAAAGTCCCTACGTTTTCCTTTAGGGTCAAATTGACCCTTTTTATGTTCAATTTCAAAAGCTTATAATACAGGCTCTATTTGCTCTATCTCTCTACTTTTGGTCTTAAAACGTTCATCTAGGTGCCAGCTAACACTAGAAAAAAATATTTTTTTCTCTATCACCTTCTATTGCAATATACAGTTCTGAAAGGCAGGGGGCGTAGCTTCAAAACTCTTTTTTTTCTTTTTTTTAAACAAGCTTCAAAGGCTTTTGATCTCTCCACTTTTAGACTGAAACCTTTTAGATGTGATAGAGAAAAATATATATTTTCTAGTGTTAGCTGGCACCTAGACGAACGATTTAAGACCAAAAGTAGAGAGATGGAGCAAACAGAGCCTTTATTACAAGCTTTTGAAATTGAACACAAAAAAGGGTCAATTTGACCCTTAAGGACAATGTAGGGACTTGATCATTAAGACCAAGGAGGGGTTAAGGTCTATAAACTTAAGGGCTGACTTCATGTTTCATTTTGTGTACATATCATGAGCATTTTAAACACAAAAAAGGATTCAAATCAAATGGACGAATTGGCCCATGTGTACAAGTCAATCTCAGCATCACAGAATTTATCAGAACATAACACGTGTAAATTGATCCCACATATGCTCTTTTCCTCTGAGTGACGTTAAATTCCCTGATTAGCACTTTTCATGATGCTCTGATGAAACAGGCCGTTATTAGTGTGTGGAATAATGAGGTAAATGTTGACAGTGTATTTAGAGTGAGGTGCAGTTCTTCAGCAGTATTGGTTTAGCGATCTCCAAGATGTCCAGGTTGGGATCCAGTGATCTGCCCAAACCCTCCAGGACCATGATAGCAAACACGATAGAAGCGAAATTACTCTCCAATTTCACCTTTCACAGAAAAAAACAAAACACACATCACTTACACATCATAGAAGACACTCTGACTCCGGAACTTCAACTAATGACATTATCATGCTTGCAATTGTGATTTCAGGTGTTCTCACCTTGTGATGGATCAGTAAACCAAAGACTCGAGACAACAGCTCAGCCACCCGAATCTATAAAATAACAGATGTGAGAATAATTTCCAAGCACAGTCATGATAAGATCAAGTATCAAATGTAAGTGAGTTATTATTCAGAGACATTATGGACATGATCAAGGTGTGTGTAATGTACTTTTCCCAGGGAGAGAGTGTCACTGAGTGCGTCATCCACTAATTCAGCCATTTCCTTCTTGAAGCACGTCACATCCTGGCACTCATTGGCACGGGCATGATGAAGAATCAGCTCTGCCACTCGCTCACCCTGGCAATACAAGTAAACAGCAAATAAAACACAAGCTTATGAAGCTACCAAGATTGCTTATAATCGATGGCAACTGGAGAAAAATATGCAGGACAAATATTTACATTTATTCATTTAGCAGACACTGTTATTTAAAGTTACTTAAAATTAGGAATTCAACTACATAAACTGTTAATTTTAAGTACTGGCTACATTTTTCATGTCTGTAATGTGATGCATTTCCAAGTAAAACAAAATATTAAGCAGTAAAAATGTAGGGAGGATGCTGACTTTATCCTTTGAGACTTCATTGAATTATGCGGTATTTTTGGTATAAATAATTTTTTTCTAGGTTACATCAACAGAAAAGAAAAATAGTTTCAGGGGACAACGTTGTTCCATTTCGATGAAATACTAAAAAAACATCTTTAGAATAGCGTGCACTGATGAATCATGCGCAATAAAAATGAGGACATTTATTAGGAGTAAACAGTGTAAATGTTTTAATTCATACTGAACTTTTCAAATGCATTTTGAGTATTTAGCTGTACATTAAGTGCTGGCATGGTTCTGTTAGGGTTGGGCGATACTTCACCTGCTTGAGAACGACCGCAGTGAACACAGCTCTGAAGTTGCGTTGGTCTGCCTCGCTAAGGTGCGCCACAATGCCCGCGTCCAGTAGCACCAGCTGCAGGGGTGGAGGGGTTGGTCTCATGCTGACCACCACAGTGTCCCACAGGTCTGTTAGAGTGGCTCTGTCCTGGGGTCCCTCTCCTTGCCCATCCTGCACCAGGATGTTCCCTGGATGGAGGTCCCCGTGGACGAAATTATCCACAAACACCTGCAAATGGGCACACAGAGATAACTGTAAGTTGATATCGAAGTTGAGTCTAAATGAATTTTTGTGATAATCAATATTATGCCACAAATGTTGTCGATTGAGCTTAACTTGTATTGATCCCGGAACATTCCTTTTGGAGCACATACAGTGCATCCGGAAAGTATTCACAGCGCTTCACTTTTTCCACATTTTGTTATGTTACAGCCTTATTCCAAAATGGATTAAATTCATTATTTTCCTCAAAATTCTACAAACAATACCCCATAATGACAACGTGAAAGAAGTTTGTTTGAAATCTTTGCAAATTTATAAAAAAAAAAAATGAAAAAAAAAAAAAAAAAAAAAAAAAACACGTACATAAGTATTCACAGCCTTTGCTCAATACTTTGTTGAAGCACCTTTGGCACCAATTACAGCCTCAAGTCTATTTGAGTATGATGCTACAAGCTTGGCACACCTATTTTTGGGCAGTTTCTCCCATTCTTCTTTGCAGGACCTCTCAAGCTCCATCAGGTTGGATGGGGAGCGTCAGTGCGCAGCCATTTTCAGATCTCTCCAGAGATGTTCAATCGGGTTCAAGTCTGGGCTCTGGCTGGGCCACTCAAGGACATTCACAGAGTTGTCCCGGAGCAACTCCTTTGTTATCTTGGCTGTGTGCTTAGGGTCGTTGTCCTGTTGGAAGATGAACCTTCGCCCCAGTCTGAGGTCCAGAGCGCTCTGGAGCAGGTTTTCATCAAGGATGTCTCTATATATTGCTGCATTCATCTTTCCCTCGATCCTGACTAGTCTCCCAGTTCCTGCGGCTGAAAAACATCCCCACAGCATGATGCTGCCACCACCATGCTTCACTGTAGGGATGGTATTGGCCAGGTGATGAGCGGTGCCTGGTTTCCTCCAGACATGACGCTTGCCATTCAGGCCAAAGAGTTTAATCTTTGTTTCTTATGGTGTGAGAGTCCTTCAGGTGCCTTTTGGCAAACTCCAGGTGGGCTGTCATGTGCCTTTTACTGAGGAGTGGCTTCCGTCTGGCCACTCTACCATACAGGCCTGATTGGTAGAGTGCTGCAGAGATGGTTGTTCTTCTGGAAGGTTCTGCTCTCTCCACAGAGAAACGCTGGAGCTCTGTCAGAGTGACCATCAGGTTCTTGGTCACCATCCTGACTAAGGCCCTTCTCCCCCGATCGCTCAATTTGGCCGGGCGGAGTCCAGCTCTAGGAAGAGTCCTGGTGGTTCCAAACTTCTTCCATGTACAGATGTTGGAGGCCACTGTGCTCATTGGGACCTTCAATGCTGCAGAAATTTTTCTGTACCCTTCCCCAGATCTGTGCCTCGATACAATCCTGTCTCGGAGGTCTACAGACAATTCCTTGGACTTCATGGCTTGGTTTGTGCTCTGACATGCACTGTTAACTGTGGGACCTTATATAGACAGGTGTGTGCCTTTCCAAATCATGTCCAATCAACTGAATTTACCACAGGTGGGCTCCAATCAAGTTGTAGAAACATCTCAAGGATGATCAGTGGAAACAGGATGCACATGAGCTCAATTTTGAGTGTCATGGCAAAGGCTGTGAATACTTATGTACATGTGATTTTTTTCATTTTTTATTTTTAATAAATTTGCAAAGATTTCAAACAAACTTCTTTCACATTGTCATTATGGGGTATTGTTTGTAGAATTTTGAGGAAAATAATGAATTTAATCAATTTTGGAATAAGGCTGTAACATAACAAAATGTGGAAAAAGTGAAGCGCTGTGAATACTTTCCGGATGCAATGTAGAGGACTAGTCCACTAACCATTTTCAAAAGAAGATCAACTCCCATCCTTGCGATCCTCTGCTTGACTCCTGCTGGGACATCAGCACTCAGGTACTTTGAAATGGGTTCACTCTCCTTCAAGAGTAAAAATCAAAGAGCTAGTGGAAAAATTGGGTTACACAGTATTTGGGTAATCATGCCAACATATGAGACCACAAGAGTCACCTCGTACGTTTCCACCAAGACAGTTCTCGTGACAAATGGTCTGAGCGGTGTTGGAAACTTCACATATTTAAGATCTTTAAAGTTCTTTTGGAACTTTTCAATGTTCTGGGCCTCAAACCGAAGATCAATCTGTAACAAAGACAGATATTAAATAACGAAAACACTCAGTATAGACCATGGTCACCATAAATGGCGTTATTCTTGATAATCTTCATAAATGTGTTGGTACCTGTTTGGTCATGAGCTTCTCAAACTCGTCTACAATCTCAGGCAAGCTGAGCCACTTGATGCCAGGAAAACAGTTGAGGAACAAACTTCCAGCTTTCATCAGAATCAAATCTATCTCCACCTGCCTCCTGATTCCAGGATGAAGAACCTGGTTATAGAAAAAAGAGCTTCATAATCTTAAACCATAATGGCAACAGCAAAAGCTAACAACTCTGATTACACTGTGTAACAATTTTTATTTTATTTTGTTCCTGGGTAGTGTGTTATTTCCTAATTGCTTATGCCTCAAAAGTATAGAAAATGGCTATTATTCCCCACAAACTTTGCTTTTGTGACCAGGACAGTGATATTTTGAAATTTACCTATTTCCAAAGAGAAAACGGGCGAATTTGTGTCTTTTCGTTCACATAAAGTCAGAAAAAAACAACATATGATTCCAAATTAACATGTATTTATCCTAAAGTAATATTCAAAGCCGTGCTGGACCATAATGGTAAGAAGTACCCGTCTCTTCCCCTGGCTCACTCTGTGCACCTCAAAGAGGATTACAACAGCATCAAGGCTTTGTTGGACGCCTTGAAGTATGATGAGACAGCTGGGAGGTCATTGGATACTTCAGAATGGTGGCATTCCTGATAGGTCTCCAAGGCGGTTTTACCAAGTTTCCCTGCTATCTTTGCCTTTGGGACAGCAGGGACACCAAGGCACACTACCACAGGCGGGACTGGCCGCAGCGGACCGAGTTCTCTGTGGGGAGGAACAACGTCAAGTGGGAGCCACTGGTGGACCCCCGGAAGGTGCTGATGCCACCACTGCACATCAAATTGGGCCTTATGAAACAATCTGTCAGAGCTCTAGATAAGGAGTCAGCAGCCTTCAAGTACCTTCAAGACTTCTTCCCTAAGCTGTCTGAGGCAAAGGTCAAAGCTGGTGTCTTCGTCGGACCACAGATAAAGAAGAATTTTGGATTCATATGTTGTTTTTTTCTGACTTTGTGAACGAAAAGACACAAATTCACCCGTTTTCTCATTGGAAATAGGTACATTTCAAAATATCACTGTCCTGGTCACAAAAGCAAAGTTTGTGGGGAATAATAGCCATTTTCTACACTTTTGAGGCATAAGCAATTAGGAAACAACACTTACTACCCAGGAACAAAAATTGTGTTACATAGTGTTATATTTCAACACCCTGCTGAAAAAAACAGGTCATACCAGCTTAAGTTGGTCAAGATGGATTTTGGAACATGGTAGCTGGTTTTTCACTGGTTTATCAGGCATAACCAGCATGACCAAGATGGTCTATTAGCCAGGTCCCAATCACCTGGTAGTCCAGCTGATCAACCACTGAAAACAGTTTGGACCTTGTCTACCATCTTTAGATGGATTCATCTGGATTTTCCAAGGTGTCAATGCCAAAATTTGTACTCTTCAAGAACAGCCAAACAATTCTTCAATATTGTTTGATCTCATAAGAATATAAATAAACTTTTAAAAGTCTACATGAAACGCCATTCACAACCGTTTTCACTTTTGTAATCAGAATCAGCTTTATTGCCAAGTATGCTTACACATACAAGGAATTTGTCTTGATGACAGGAGCTTCCAGTACACAACAATACAAAAACAGCAATAAGACTTTTATAAAATAATTACAATTGAATAAAAAAGATAAATATTGAAAAGAAAAAGTATATATAGAATACACAATAGACATATATATATATATATATAAATACAAATAATATAACATACACACACACATATATACACATATATGAATATATATACATACGTATACATACACACATACACATACGTAGTGCAAAT
Organism: Myxocyprinus asiaticus; assembly: GCF_019703515.2. NCBI lineage: Eukaryota > Metazoa > Chordata > Actinopteri > Cypriniformes > Catostomidae > Myxocyprinus > Myxocyprinus asiaticus. Next base: position 3,178,798 of record NC_059389.1, on the reverse strand, counting down.
CTAAATACAAATCGGTTATGTACAGTGCAAAGGAATGTAATGGCAAAAGAGGGAGTATGTGTTGGATAATATATAAAGACTAAGCTGTGTATTGCACATTAATTATTGCTCAAATCAGATGTATTAGCGAGGGAAAACAGGTCATTTGACAAGAAAATTTTTCTCCAAAAAGGAGATCTTACCTTAATAGCCACAGGTATCAGACGCTCTTCTTCAGGATGTTCTCTCGAACTGGTTGGACTATCTGTAAGATCCCTTGTCTTGGTGTACACTGTCTCATCCTCATCTTTATATGCCTCCCAGAGGTCACTCAATGCTCCTCCGAGACCAGGGATCTCCCAAGCCTCCAGGAGATTGTTCTTCTCCAGTTCCTCCACCAGTTGCTGGAAAGCTGGGTCTTCTACGTTCCCCACCTTGGCCGTGGCGCGGTACACCTGTGCCACACATCCCGAACCAACAGGCTCCTTACTGTCAAACACAAACATCTGCCTCCAACCTTCTCCAAACGCCCTACGCAGACACTGCTTGGTGTGGGCCCATGAATGAGGCTTCACCCGAACATGAAGCCTTGAGAAACGGTCACAGAAGTCCTGAGAGAAGATGTCTCGTCTGGTGCTGGCCCACTGGCCCAATTTGATAAATGTGGGTCCAGAGGTCTCGGTGACCCAAAGCAGGACATCCAGCCAATTGGAAGCCCAACGGTGAGATAGTAAAGTCAAGGGGTACAGAAGCAAAAGGGGGCTAAACTTCAGAAAAATCACCATGGCGCGGAGTCCCAGACGAAAGATGAATATCAACCTGTGGACATGTACTCGAGCAACAGACTTCCTCTCTGTAGGTCTCTGTTGACCAATCGCTTTCTGGGCAGTGGCATAGGTAATGCCGCCCGCAGTCCAACAGAACAAACCCACTTTGGGGGCTTGAGAGAGAAGCCGAGAACCTTTTAGAAGAAATGCTCTACGTGGAGGTATTGGTATCAACACAGATATTCTATGGACCGTGTACCTTAAGTTCTGCAAAAGGTGCCTTGTGCAAAATACAGACATTTTGATACAGTTGTTTATTATTTAGACATTCAATGGTACCTATAAGCTCAAGCTGTACATTCACACACTAGAACACACATGAAACACAATGCACATGTAGGCTTATAAACAGAAATTATGTAGTGATTTGCACCCAAACCCACGTGCACCACAGCTGTGCATGTGTCAGCACTGAGCATGCTTTAAATACAAGTGTGCACAATGCAATGCAAAAGACATACAATCATACACAGAGCAAAATGCATTTGTTCTTGCTGCAAACACAACTGAGCCAGTAAATACGAAATAAAATACATCTCCGTTCTTTTATCGTATAGCATTTTGCTCCCAACTGTCCTGAATCATGTTGTGTAGCTCCACTTTCAATCTTTACATTCGGATTTCATCACGAACCTTACTTAATTCATTTAAAAACAGTTATGAATGTTGATTACCTCATCCGGTCCGGCGCATAAATTCCTCCGTGTGTTTCTTAGCGCGAAACATTAGTTCCGGAGCGCAACTAATACTTTCTTTCATTTTTGTTTTTACCTCTCTTGTATTATAAATGTAATATTTGTGATTTAAAGGTGCTGCAAGCGATTTTTTCATGGAAAAGTATGCAAAAAATCATACTCCCTTAAAGATATTTATGAGAGATCTCACCGGTCTCTGTGACAGCTGTAGACTTTGTAAACAGCAAACAAAAATGTGTCCGCGGACATTGACGCTTTTCACCTGTCAATCATTTAGCTCATTCTCATTTAAAGAGGATCATTGAGGCTATGATTCATAATGTTTGTCAGTTAATTGCGCTATTGTGCCACTGTTGGATTTGACAGCCACAGGAACAAACAATGCTGCTCTTTTGTTCATTTTTTGTCTCAAAATAATATTTGGAGGGCGGGGTTTTGGAACGAGGGGGCGTGGCTCATTCACAGTCTTGTGGAAGTTCCAGAACAGCTTGCTTACAGCACCTTTAAAGAGCACCTATTATGGTTTTTCAAATATTACCTTTCAAGCAGTGTGTTATATAGCTGTTTGTGAATATAAAAAAGTCTGCAAAGTTTCAAAAATCGACAAATGGAGTTATTGACTCCCAAAAGAAAGAACCGATTCTGAACACCTGAAACGAGTTGTTAGTAATTCCAGACTTACTTCCTGTACTAACCTACGTAATTTGGTAACAGAAAACCCACCTCTGGTCTTCATTGGCTGCTCGCGAACAGCTTTGACCCGCCCTCAAACACTACACTAAGCGGTAGACCAATCACAACAGACTGGGACATCTGAACAATCAGAGCAGAGTAGGCTCTCTGAAAGGAGGAGTTTAGAATTAATCCTTTAGAACGGATCATTGAACAAGTCGTTTTTGACACTGGGAAAAAAAAGGTAATGCTTCAGTTTAAATTATGAGCAAATTAAAGTGTTTTTTGACCTTGGATGCATGTAAATCTATTGTATGAGACCTTTAAAACAAAATTAGGCACGTTTAAAAACCATAACAGGTGCTCTTTAAAGAACATAAGGGAAGTCAGCATGTGAATTTCAAAATAATGGTAGGATTATTTTCCTTACACAGGCAGTAAACTCACAGTAAAAGAGAAAGAGTGAGTGAAAACTCTTTTTAAATGTTTTATATATACATTTTACATCTATTTATTAGTTTGTCTGTGAAAATGATCTGCAATGCATCAGGTCAGTTTAAGTATAGGGGTTTTCGACCTGTGTGTGGATTATGAATTATCCCACTGACTCGTCTGTGGGACATAAATAATAGTACTTTTACTTTTACTTGAGTTGATTAAAAATGAAGTATTCAACTTTGCTACAGTCATTTTTCACCACAATTACAAAGTAAAAAACAAACAAAAAAAAACAACAAAAAAAACGTAATATTTCGGAATTTTTGGGAACAAGAAAGTTATAAACGCTAAATCTGTTTATAAACTAAAACGCGATGTGCACAGCACGACGGAAGCCCGTGGGGCACAGCATCATGAGCACAGCAGCTTGCATAAACTGCTGCCGGTGTCCTCTCTTCTCTAGCTTCTTCTAGACTTTGTGCCCTGTCACTATACAAGAACTGCAATACTGTGATTTTCTGCATATTTCAATTTATTCTGGAAAGGAGCCGATCATTCAGGTATGAGGGAACCGTCTGAACACATTTAACCACTGATCAAACTTCACTTGTTTTTAAGCTAGGCAATGTTTTAACTGTGTCCAACATTAACACAATGTAGTTTGACATATACTGTATGTGGGGATATCTTGTTTACTTGCTACTATATATCTAAAACAAACTTTTTATATACAGTACCTTAGAAAGATACAATGCCAATAATGTCGGAAATTAACAGGGACTCGGTGCAAAAATGCCACAGAAATTGACAAAAATATCCTTGAAATTCAAAATATGTGGGCAAAAAATGCTCACGCAACGAGTTCCCGTGTTTTATTAATAACAACCGTTCACCCCTCTTGTTCAAAATAAACTGTCCTAGTGGGTAACACTCTCGCTCACGGTGCTGTACTGTACTTCCCTGCCCTGTCTCACCCACTAGAGGCCAAAAGTGCGCAAGGGAGGGAGGTTATATAAAGAAGGTATGAGAAATCACAAAACATAATTATTATTATTTGCTTAATAATAATATCTCAATATGTTAAATAACCATAATGTTAATTAAGACCTTATTATTACAACTGTAATACAATAATACATATACAAAACAATCATATCAATCATATCTCTCACTAAAGACTGTGTGAAATATTTATTTTTGCCTTATTTTATTCAGTTGGCATGTAGGAGTTGATAACAGTTTGCTTAATAATCTCATTCCATATTTCCTCTATGATATTGCATTATATTAGTTTTGTACAGTATGTTAAATAGCCAAAATACTTGGACAAACGTGAATGAGAATAAACCTGAAATAGGAATGTGTTTCAGTCACAATGCACATTATGTAGTTTAGAGATGATTTAGAGACATTTAGAATGTTACAAATGGCTATTTCTATTGAAATAAATGTTCTATTCTTAATTTTCTGTTTGTCCAAGAAACCTCTTGCAGCAATGCAGGTCTTTGGTATTTAGAAGCTGCTAGTTTAGGACCTGTGATGAGTCTGCTTCTCAAACTAGAGACTGTGATTTACTTGTTTTTTTTTTTTTGTTTTTTTGTTTTTTTGCGCATCTGGCCATCCACTTCCCTCACTATCCGGGTTTGAGATTCTTTTTTCAAAACTCTAATGCATGGAATAGCTTTCATCTCTCTAAAACAATAGACTTTAGGAGAAAATAGAATTTCAGGAGAAATGTGTTACTTTTTGCATATTTTTAAAACCAAAATTTGACTTGCAAGTGTAAAGCAACTTGTAAGATCTCATTACCTCAGCAAATGGGGAAAAAGCCCACTGTATTGTGATTTCCGCATGATAGCGCTACCATTTTCAATTGTTCTAATAATAAGAACATTTTCTTAAGTACCAAATTAGCACTTTAGAATGCTTTTGTAAGGAATAGGTGACACAGTATATGTTTGCCATCATGGGTAAAGAAAAAATGGAATAAAACAATTATTTCAAACCGTAATAATAATTTGCAATTAATGATTTTGACAGTAATTTTTTATCAATTTAATGCATCTTTGGTGAAAGGAAGTTGATTATAATGGTTGTTGTGTAATTAGGGATTAACTCGTTTTAATGCTGCCATAATTTAATAAATGTTTTACTCCATGAACTGCACTACTTTTATTTAAAATTTGTCATACATGTATAATTATACAAATAATAAAATAAAAAACATGTCATTTTCTCTGCAGATACACATAGCAAGCAATGGGGTTTCAGTTGGCTGCAGGTGCTGATTTAGAGTCAGCTTTTCCTGCCCCACTAATAGTTTGGGTTTGGGTGAGAGAAACTGATCCTTGACCAGCAGTTACAGAATTATTATGGAGCACAATTTAAATTATTGGATTAAACAAGAAAATATGAGTGAAAACTTCTGGGGATTTTAATCATTCAATTCATTTTCCCCTCATACCCAATTAGGTATAGCTGCAGACGATCAGACCGGAGATCTCCAAATGGGGCAGAATCTCCAAAATAGGGTGGGGTTACTCCAAAAAGGGGCAGAGTTACTCCAAAAGGGGGTTACGTCAACTCCAAAAGGGGGCGTCACTTCCAATCATGGTTAAGGTTGGGGCTTCCTATACCTTTAATGCGATTTGGACCTCTCCCCTTTTTGGAGCAATGCCTGCAGCTATATCCTTCTCCTCATGCCTGACAAGCAATTTTTAAGGGCCACATTGTGCCATTTTGGAAGGCACTGCCCCCTAACCACCCTTGGTGACGGCCTTGACTCTCGACCCTGTCCTTACTAAAATAAATGGAGTTGAGGAGTTGATTCCATCGACTCTTACATCTAGAGTCGGAAATCAGATTCGACTCCAAAAAAGTCTGAATCGAACATCCCTAGTATAAAGCATGCAAAACTAAGATGACAAAACCAAACACTCCACTTGACTCCGTAAAGAGTCAGTGTTGACAAATGAAAAACTACAGTGACCAGCCAAACTACAGAGCAAATATAATTTCCATACATCATCAAAAACAAGTATCATGGGGGGGCCTGGGTAGCTCAGCGAGTATTGACGCTGACTACCACCCCTGGAGTCACAAGTTCGAATCCACAGCATGCTGAGTGACTCCAGTCAGGTCTCCTAAGCAACCAAATTGGCCCGGTTGCTAGGGAGGGCAGAGTCACATGGGGAGTCCTCATGGTCACGATTAGGGGTTCTCGCTCTTAATGGGGCATGTGGTAAGTTGTGCGTGGATCGCAGAGAGTAGCATGAGCCTCCATATGTGGAGTCTCCGCAGTGTCATGCACAACGAGCCACGTGATAAGATGTGCGGATTGACGGTCTCAGAAACGGAGGCAACTGAGACTTGTCCTCCACCACCCGGATTGAGGTGAGTAACCGCGCCACCACGAGGACCTACTAAGTAGTGAGAACTGGCCATTCCAAATTGGGGAGAAAAGGGGATTAAAAAAAAGTACCATACTGTACGTTCCATTTAAAAATAATGGTCCAAATTAAGAACTTTTTTTTTTTTATTATGTCTCCATAATATGCCTATTAATAGTTATTGAAGTGAATCAAGCAAGAAAATATGTGCGATTTTGTTTTTCCATCAGCATGGAAGCCATCTAGACTAAAGTAAACTTCTCCCGTCCCACTAACGTTAGTGTTTGGATTTGGGTAGGAGAAACTGACCAGCAGTTACAGAAAAACTTCAACTTTATCACGGAGTGGCAATCGGACACAGTAAGCAGTGGATTAAGCGAGCTACATAGGCCCTGGCCTATGTCTGAATTTTTTTATTTGTAATTTTTCTGAAGAACAAACTTAAATTATTTTTGTATATATATTTTATTTTTTTACAAAAAGCAAAATTTTATAATTTTTTAATTATTTACATTTTCAAAAGCAAAATGTAATAATATTTATTTTATTTAAAAAAATTAAAAAGCAAATATTTGTATTTCTTTTTAATTAAAAAAATCTAAATTTAGTTATTTTTGTATTTATTTTAATTATTTAAAAATCAAAATGTAATTATTTTGGTATTTATTTTTTTAAAGCAAAATGTAATTGTTTTGGTATTTTTAATATTTTAAAGCAAATTTTAGTTATTTTTATATTTATTTTTTAATTAAAAAAAAAGCAAAAATACTTGTTTTTGTATTTATTTTACATTTTCAAAAAAAGCTAAATGTAATTATTTTTTATTAAATTTTTTTCAATGAATGAGTTGTGATGGATAGTGAAGAAAAAACAGCCAACTTTTGTCCAGTATTCTTTTTCACTTTCCTTTAACACATTCATCTTTAGCAGCCAAAGCTAATCTAGCACAAAGGATTACTACTGCAACAAAAGACATTGATTTCAATCTCTGTAACTCGATCTCCACAAGTCTATCTTCTCCTCCTCTCTTGAAACTGAGCCAAAACTGTCCTTCAAATTAGATCCTTTAGTCACTCCCTCTTTCAGAGGCCCTCAGTGCCCCTGAGCTCAATCCTCTGCCTGCAGGAAAGACCTGGAACCCTGTACACTCTTAAATATAAAGGTTCTTCTATGGTTCCTTGAAGCACTTTACATTCAGAACCCTCAAAGAAACGTTAGCCGCTTTTCCTTCATCGGGACAAACGGTTCTGAGCACAGTTCGGCACAGTTATAATCCGTTCTTGGCCTGGATGTCTTGGCACGATTAGCATGTCGTGCTCAGCCATAATGGTAGAATGGCTTTAGAACGTGGCGACACAATGCCAATGTAACTTAGTTGTTTCTCTAATATTTGGTGACGTTAATAAAAATTAGTGTATGTTTAGTGAATCTTACTGACTTTACGATGATGGTTTAACTGTTTTATATGATGGGGTAAAATGGGGCTTAAGCCCCCCCCAATGGTAAAAGACCTTTTGCATATAATTTTCTTCTAAAATATTAGATAGCAGAATATCTATTACGGTACCTTCCTAAACCCCTGTAACACTTCAGCATCTTGTTTGATATTAATGGGAAGGAATGGATTCATTGCAATGCACGTGCAAAGTGGGCCTGTTTTCACTAACGGCCATAGAGATTCATTTGTGAAATAGGCATGAGCTAAAATTTTTAATTAAAAAATTATTTAACAATTGGTATTCCATTAATATGCAATATATTACAATTTTCCCTGTATTATTATACATTTTGGGACCACAATAAACAGATTTTTTTTAACGGGGGTCTTTAATGCTGTTGTACACTTATCAAGAATTTATGCATTTTGATTGTTTTTTTAATACTAGTCGAAAATGACCTGAACGACAAAAGGAGGGTGCAGTTTCTTAAGACAATAGCGAGGGTAAAGCTCCAATGTTTGGCTCTCACTCTGTCTCCAGCTGACGTATCCGTTACGTGCATTTTAATTGCAGCACCACAGTGGAAAAAGGAACTGTAACCGAGAACCGTTCAGGCCGATGGTGGAAAAGTGCCAATTTATTGGCTCTACATGGTTCTTTGGAGATTAAAGTTCTTGTTGTTTCATTGTAGGTTCTTTAGATCAAAGTTTGTGGTTTCTGGGTTCTTTTTTCTTGTTGTTTGTTTTTTGGACTTTCTCCCCTTTTCTCCCCAATTTGGAATGCCCAATTCCCAATGCGCTCTAAGTCCTCATGGTGGTGCATCAATCTGGGTGACGGAGGACGAATCTCAGTTGCCTCCGCGTCTGAGACCGTCAATCCGCGCATCTTATCACGTGGCTTGTTGAGCGCGTTACCGTGGAGATGTAGTGCGTGTGGAGGCTTCACGCTATTCTCTGCAGCATCCATGCACAACTCACCACGCACCCCACAGAGAGCGAGAACCACATTATAATGACCACAAGGAGGTTACCCCATGTGACTCTACCCTCCCTAGCAACCGGGCCAAATGGTTGCTTAGGAAGCCTGGCTGGAGTCACTCAGCACACCCTGGATTCAAACTCACGACTCCAAGGGTGGCAATCAGCGTCTTTACTTGCTGAGCTACTCAGGCCCCCAGTTTCTGGGTTCTTTAAAGTTCTAGTACATAGATGGATTTCTAAAGAATTACAAAATAAAAAAACTATTTTTTTATAACTTTAAAAGGTTGTTAAATATTGTACACTATATTCTCTAAGATTAAATAGAGAACAAATGGATACATATGCTTAAAGGGATAGTTCTCATGCCATCCCAGATGTGTATGACTTTCTTTCATCTGCTGTATACACATGAAGATTTTTAGAAGAATATTTCAGCCCAGTAGGTCATACAATGCAAGTGAATGGTGGCCAGAATTTTGAAGCTCCAAAAAGCACATAAAGGAAACATAGAAGTAACATATGTCCCTCCCCTCCCCAAGAAAATAATTTGGACACTTGCGTCACACTTAAAAATTTCTGAAAGCATTACAAAATATCAATACAACAAGCTTTTCTCAGAACTAACTTTACTTTTCTGAGTGATTTTTGCTCAGTGACTTTTAATTAACTGGTCACTGTGAAAATCTTTCTTTAAAATAAGTGCCATTTGCTTTGATATTTGTTATATGATGTAAACATTCAGCCATTTTTAGGTGTCCGAATTCATTTAGGGACCACTCTAAATTCTATTTTAACTACTTTAACTTTGTGTCCAGTGCAAACAGCAGGGGTGAATCTCATTTAAACTTTTATACAAATAACTGGCAACAGCTTGATTATATTAATAATCTGTATTCTTGGAAGACTCGCTCATAGAAGGGGGTGGTTGAGCATTTTAAGTCAGATCACTTAGATAATTTGATCAGAAGTTCATACTAGTTTTGATCGCAGACTTTGGTATTTTGGAAAATCTGAGCACAGTTTGAGACATCGTTGAGATCTCTTCTGAAACTTTAGCGGAGACACGTATTACTGTCTTTTCTCTGAGAAAACAATTTAGAATTAGGAGATCTAAAGGGATAGTATCATCTAAAAATGAAAATTCTGTCATAATTTACTCACAATCGTGTCATTCCAAACCTGTGTGACTTTCTTTGACGGAAGAAAAAAAAAAAAAAAATAAAATAAAAATGTATCCCCTATTATTTGGAATGACCAATTCCCACTACTTAGTAGGTCCTCGTGGTGGCGCGGTTACTCACCTCAATCCGGGTGGTGGAGGACAAGTCTCAGTTGCCTCCGCTTCTGAGACCGTCAATCTGCGCATCTTATCACGTGACTCGTTGTGCATGACACCGCAGAGACTCACAGCATGTGGAGGCTCATGCTACTCTCCGCGATTCACACACAACTTACCACATGCCCCATTGAGAGCGAGAACCACTAATCGCGACCATGAGGAGGTTACCCCATGTGACTCTACCCTCCCTAGCAACCGGGCCAATTTGGTTGCTTAGGAGACCTGGCTGGAGTCACTCAGCATGCCTTGGATTCGAACTCGCGACACCAGGGGTGGTAGTCAGTGTCAATACTCGCTGAGCTACCCAGGCCCCCAACAATTTTAATTTTAATGTTCCGGACTTTCTTTTCAACACAGTGGCAGTCAGTTGATAGGGACTCACTTTAACCTAACGTACACATGCGTGGACGTTGTATTTTGGCTTCGCTATACGCAACACATAATTTCATTTCATTTAAACTGACTGATCTCAGTTCAGGAGGCTCTGTGCTGTCAGAAAAGGGTTAAACTTTCGACGCACAGAGTCATGTGACAAAACAACATGGCGCCGATCACAGCGGAGTTTGTCTTTGGGAGAAATGCCAACAAAACTACATCTGGTAAGAAACCTAAGTAAGTTTTTACATTGAAACCTGTTTGATTCAAAAGATTAGAGTCTCTAGTTTCATCCGATATGCCATTTTAAAAATTTGAACAATTTATCGTAAAATGCCACGCTGCTCAACACAATGTACTAATGTGTACAACAGCACAAGGTTTTCATTAGAAATCTTATGTTTACTGTGCATTTTCCTATTGAGAAAAACAGTGTTGCTTTCAGAGGCTTTATCTCGTTAGGATGAAAATAAGTTGCATTTCAAACTGTTCTGAGACCAGTGCAGACAGACAGCACACTGGAGGTTAAGTCATTCACTAAATAGGGAGCAAGGGAGCATCCTATAGCTCTCTATGCAGTTAAGTGCATTCACTCCTAAAATCTGATCAAAAGTTCAGTTTCAGGCTGCAGATGATGTTTGGATCACTCAACATGTTTGACAGACATGAGACAATGATAATCAGTACATAGATTCAGAATTTATAATGTATCATTTTATTTTAACATGGTTGACAGTGATTGGATGATGCTGGATATTACTTTGAATCAGAATTAATTATGCTAATTTCTGATTGGTAAAAAGCCCAATTGTTTGTTTGACTGTGCAAAGAAAGAACATTGATATTTTGTTGCCAAAGTAGAAAAAAAAAAAAACCCATTGTAACATAAAAGTCAAATCAAGTCAAATAATTTTTAATATAATTTTTTATTTGTGCTTTTCCCAATACACATTGTTTCAAAGCATCTTTACAGAAAATCTGATGTAATGTCTGTAACGTCTCAAAAACATGAATAAACAACACTTCTGGAAACATAATAAACAGTTTGGAAATAATCAGACTTTTATAGCCTTCACAACTTAGTCCTGCTGTCCACATATGGACATCAATTTTTAGAAAATCTATTTGCTCTATTATTATTATTATTATTTTTGTTGTTGTTGTTGTATTTTTATCAGGTTTTACTAGTTACAACTTAAAAAGGGAAATGGAAAATGCACACAGCAGTCACGCTCGGCTCTCAGGAGGTTAAAGCATCAAAAGTTACCAAAACCATCCTAAAAATAGTCCATGCGACCCATGCGACTCGTGCATCATATTCCAAGTCTTCTGAAGACATACGATAGGTTTAGGTGAGAATTTGTTTCTTTTTTTAACATCAGTTGTGCATTTAAAGTGGGGCACTATCCACTGTCATTTGTATTAAAAAGACGGACCTGAATATTTGAATGTTTCCTTTTATGTTCCACATCAAAAAAGGAAGTCGTGCTATTTTGGAATGACATGAATAACAGAATTGTCTGTTTGCTCTCCATTTAATCTCATTGCTGTTAAGGTGAAACAGAGAGGTCAAAGAGATCTCACTTGTGATTGTTCTTTCCATACGGATAGATTTGTAACTTTTTTGGAGCCACTGTTTTGACTCCTCATTCGGATGGATGGAATTTTTTGCTCTGTTTGGCTTTTAAAGCAGGACACTCTGTCTCCACAGCAACCAGGCATCCAATCACTCGGCCAGCTGCAGATTAGTTCAGCAGTGGGGGGTTCGGAGGAGGAGAAAGACTCCGATGGGAAAGAAGAGAGGGTGGGAGGGGGGGGTCCCAGCTGATGGAGGAGGGGTGAGAAAAGAGAATGAGAGAGGGAGGAAGAGAGAGATAAAGTTGCTTGCAGCTGGAGTTTGAGTATACAGGAGCGACCGTTGCTGCTTTTCCTGAGCTCACAGTCAGTTTATGGGGACCGGCTGGGAAAAATAAGGATTTAATCAGTGGAAGAGTTTGTTAAAGAAGGAATAAAGAGGACAAGTGTGGAAAAGTGGATCATGAGAGTGGATGCCCTCTTTCCTGGGGTCAAATTTCACAAAATGAGAAACTACTGCAATACTGCAGGGCGCAAGCAACAGAGCAAGGTGTGTGTTTGTGTGTGTGTGTGTATGTGTGCGTGTGTGTGTGTGTGTGTGTGTGTGTGTGTGTGTGTGTGTGTGTGTGTGTGTGTGTTGTTGGATTAACTTGATTATTCTTTGAGGACAAAATTGTCTCTAAAGGTAAATCTGACATAACCTCCTTTTGGGGACATCTTCAAAGGTGAAAATGATTCCTAAATAATGTAAATAAGAAGAACAATGTAAATTAAAATGTTTTTATTCTAAAAAGTTAATAAAACTTACAAAAGTATATACATAAATATAAATAAGTTGGTTAGACTGTAATGATATAAAAATAATACAAATATGTTTTTATTCTATAACAAAGTTTTTTGTTATGATTAGCTTAATATAAAATCAATAGAAGTCTATAGTCTTTATCTAGGGAAACATATTTGTGTGTTTATGTTGCATTATTACATGTGTGCATAATACTGAGAATAACTTCTAAATTGAGTGTTTTACAGAGTTTAGATGAGTACAACTAGTAATTTTAGAAATCAGTATATTAAAAACTGAACAGAATCTGAATGGGTGCAACAGCCTTAGATTTACTCTGAGAAGTGGTTGTAGTTTGTGCTTGTTTATTGTTCAAAAGCAGAAAGTTCAGAGATATTAACTAGCAGTGAAAAATGTGTGTTAATTGGTGCATTCCTGCCTAAGAAGCGAGAGAGCGGATAGATGGCGTGTAATTGAATAAGTGCAGCAAGTGATTTTAGCCAAGAGAACAATAGGGCCACTTCTTTGGGAAGTCGAACCGTGAGAGAGAGAGAGAGAGAGAGAGAGAGAGAGAGAGAGAGAGAGATGGGTATATAAACAAAAGCACTTCGGCCAAGTTGGACGAGAGACTCCAAATGTGTCTGATTGTTTAATAACATGTAGTACGAGACGAGGAAGAAACGTAAATAGATACAATATCCAACAAAACAACTAAATTCACTAAATTCATTAGAATGAGAGTTTTGGTGCCAGTAGTCCTTACAAGGCATGACTTCACCAAAGCATTAAATAAATTCACTCTGTTTCACCAGTGTATTGCCAAATAAGTGATTCACTCTGGTTTATAATGCCAAAAGAACTGTGAGAGTTGTACCTCTGGATTTAATCAATCAAGTTGAGAAATCTTATTTAGTTTCTCTTTAATTGAATTTCTGGGACATTCCCATTTCTGTTGGCTAATACAGTGACTCGCACTCACACTCTTATTTGTAACTGTTTTTGCAACAGGGAACAGAAATGGGCTCATAGGTGATTGCTGAAAGCAGATTTAAATAGTAAAAATATTGATTAAAGGAACCCGCAATGGGCCACATTTACAAGCATAAGTGACGCAAGAATGGTTTTACAAAGAAATTATCAATCACATGCGACAATTTATGTAAGAATGGTTTTATGAAAGATTTATTAATTGCATGCGACAGTTTTTATAATTGGTTTTATGAACAATATCAATTGCATTCAACAAATTATGTAAGAATGTTTTAACGAACAAATTGATTGAATGCGTTATTCATAAGTATGGGTTTACAAACGATTTATCAATTGTATGCAACAATTTATGCGAAAAATAGTTTGACGTACAATTTATTGATCGCATGTGACGGTTTACGTAATATTGGTTTTTCAAACGATTTATCAATTGTATGCAAAAATGTCGTTTAGAAAACTGTTTTAGGAACAATTTGTTGACTGCATGTGACAGTTTACGAAAAAGTGGTTTTACAAACGATTTATCAATTGTATGCAACAATTAATTCGAAAATAAATTACGGACAATTTAACAAATGCATGCAGCAATTTATGCAAAAATGGTTTTACAAACAATTTATTGATCTCATGCGATGGTTTACATAATATTGGTTTTACGGACGATTTATCGACTGCGTGCTACAGTTTATGCTAAAATGGTTTTTCCAAAAAATTATTGATTACATGCAACAATTAACATAAGAATGGTTTTACGAACTATTTATTGACTGCATGTGACAATTTACGTAAAAATCGCATGCGATTGTTTACAGAAGATTGATTTACAAACGATTTATCAATTGCATTGCAACAATTCATGAAAATAATTGTACAACATTTTTTTGATTCCATGTGACAGTTTACGTAAGAATGGCTTTACAAACGATTTATCAATTGTATTCAACAATTTATGCAAAAATTATTTTACGAACAATTTATTGATCGCATGCGATCATTTACGTAAGAATGGTTTTATGAACAGTTTATTGACTACATGTGACAGTTTATGCAAAAATGGTTGATCACATGCAACTATTTTAAAAAATTGCATGCGACAGTGTACAGAAGATTGATTTACAAACGATTTATCAATTGCATTGCAACAATTTGTAAAAACAATTTTACGGAACATTTTGTTGATTGCATGCAACAGTTTACATAAGAATGGATTTACAAAGGCTTTATCAACTGTATGCAACATTTTATGCAAAAATGGTATTATGAACAATTTATTAATTGCGTGAAATGGTTTACATAAGAATGGTTTTACAAATGATTTAGCGATTGCATGCAGCAATTTACATAATAATGATTTTACAAACTACCCAGAAAATCATTGTACTTGTGTTTATAAATGAAGCCCAATGTGTAAAACTTTGGTTCCAATTCTGTGGAAATCTTTCTGCAAAGTTCTGCTTTCAGCTATTGGCTCAGCATAATGGCCAGTGCTGTGTGTGTGCTTAGCAAGGGTTTCTGGGTAAGAGCTTTGAATGCATGCCTGTTTGATATGATTGTTTACATCGTCCCCTCTAACTCTGCTCTGTGACAAATGGCTCACTCTAAATGACTCTAACAAATAGTCACAAGGTCAAAGGATGAGCTGAGAAAGAAAGACAGGAATGGACAAGCCAGCAGTCATATAATCTGCTTTGGTGGTTTGTATGTTGAAAAACTCCTGCAAATAGTTCCATTTACATTTTCATTCACATTTGAATTTTCAACGCATCTAAGATATTATGGTCTCTAGATATGGCTCGGGTCCCTCCTTCAATGTAAGTCTATGGGATTTTTACATGCAAGTTTGATCCTGAGTTATTATTCATGTCTGTAGCAGAAACGTTGTGGAGTTACATGCTGGAATTTAATATTTAGGGAAAGGGGTTTGTTCCAATAGTAACTGTAATAGTGATGCCTAGTGTATGTGTGACTTCCTGTGACATCTGAAGCAGACATCTGTCTCTATTGTACTGGGTTTGCTAAAATGTCTTACACATGTAAATGCATCATGCGTCAGGCCAGATGTTTCACTCCAAAAGCAAAAAGCTCTGTTCTGTTCTCTGTACCAAGTGAGCTGCCTACTGCCAACATAGGCAGCTGCCTTCTAAGGGAGAATTATTTGTAATTCGTAAGTAAATTATTTGGGATCAGGGCTGCACAATTAATTGTGAATACAATTAAAGTGTCAATTACAGAATTTCCTTAAGGTATACTTCAGTCATTTCCAGTAATGGATTTAGGCATGGGCGACATGTGCAGTTGCCTAGGGCGGCATCTTGTGGGTGGCACGAGGCACCCACACAGACACTAAATAGTTACATACCTCTGCTTTAAAATGAATAATTGTGATTAAAATATCAAGGGAAATAAACAACCATTATGATTTTATATTTTGTCATTATCATGCAGCCCCACTATAAAGATATTGGGTACAATTGTCAAGTCATTTATTTGTATCATTGCAGCTTTACAGAATAAATGATAACTGAATGTTTTAAAACCCCCCAATGAACAGCTTTCTAGAAAACCATGCTTTAAAATAGTACATTTTTAATTGGATTGAACTATTTATTATTAATATATTTTGTTATTGATTGAAATATATAATCAAATCATACAATTTCTCTGGACTCGTCCACCTAAACAAAAACATAATTTTTCTGCGTGCCGTTCCAGACTGAACACAGTCAAGCGCACAGCCTTTCGAAGAATACTCTTTTGAGCGCAAGCCCATAAGGACGTATTTGATGCATGCGCACTATGCTTTGTAACACCAGGCGCATGTGGCGACAATGCGAAAAGACGCACTGCATGTCTAAAAAAACTAGGCTGCAGGCGGACGGCCTGTGTGTACCGTGCTTATAACAGAAATTGCGTTTCGCGCACTGCCGTGCGGAAAACCAAAATATACTTTGGCTTGTAGAATTTGGCCAAAACATAGTATTTCAGGAGGCAGCACAATTTTGCTGCCTTTTGGAATAGTTTTAGCATCACGAGATGTTGTCTTAAAATGCTCCCTACATAGGCAGCGTACTAGGTTTTGGAACCGAGCCAGAGTCAATGGATCTCTGCGTGTTACAGTACAACAGTCGGGAACCTGCTGAGTTTCCTTACTGCCATTCCTGGTCGTCTCCACAGCAACAGCTGTAGAATGTGCCCCGCGGTGTGTGAGGGAATTCTGGCTGCTCAGGATTCCGTGAGCTCCGGGGCTTTGTGTTTGAGTGCAGGGGAACGGACCACAGATGCTGTGGTTACTGACCCCCTCCTCTTCTTCTCCTCCTCCTTCCTGTCTTTCTACTCACCCTCCTTCTTTTATAACTTTCTGACCTATCAGCCTTTGCTCCTGAAGGAACCATGGCTGCATGCAAGCTGTCGCACTGATGCAGTCCCTGTCAAGGTTCGTTGGTTTTTGTAGAGCTCAAGCGTATAAAAAAGAGAGCAAACTTAAAGGCTGTTGCAACCTTATTTTAGAAAGTTATTTTAGAAAGCAAGCTCTAAAAAGGTCTATAAAACAAAACAAAAACAAAAACACCATAAACAGTCTACAAAAGTAGTCCATTCGACTTGGGCACCATATGTCAAGTCCTCTGAAACAATGCAGTAGATTTGTGTGACATTTCTGCATATTTAAACTAGGCATGTCACATCCGGTTATGAAATATGCAAGAACTAATGCCACTGGGTGCCATTAGCTGCTTTTCCACTATCGGGCCAGTGCGAGCCAGGGCTATTAACTGGCCAGCTGGAGCCAACAGCCTCGGACCTTGAGCCGCATGACCAAAATCGATCTGTGTTCCCACCATTGGACCAATAACTCACATTCTGTGAGCTCTTCCATTTCACAAGCAAGAGGGAAGCTCAAGCTGAGGTATCATGTTATCTAGTTATCTAGAATTTTGAGTTTATATCGAATGTAAACAGCAAGATAAGTTAGCGTTGACAACTCACCGACTGTAACTGCCATGGTGTCCTGAGTGGTCTCTCCACTAACAGTGGGACAATGTCCCAGCACACCATCTATGAAAGTTCACCAAACCATGGAAAATAATTTCTTTGGGCACCACTTTGTCCATTGGCCATTTTAACGGATTTGTATTTTTTTCCCGAACCTGTACTATTGTGCGCTGGATACACAACCTGAGAAGTTCGGCAAAACTCCGCCTTTGACATTGAACCCGCCTCAATCCCCGGTTGGCCTTGTTTGGCCCAAGGGTAATTGGCGGGCCAAAGGCCCAGAGAAAGCCCCGAGGACGCACAATGAAGCCCCGGAAGTGACAGTGGGAATGCAACTGGCCCTGGCCCTCATTTGGCCTGATAGTGGAAACGTGGCTATTGCCGACAAACCTGGGTTGACACTTCTTTACGCACCATATTAACACAAATATACACAAACGTGGATGAGAGCGAAAGATTTTCAATCTGTGCCTCACACAAAGTTACCAATTGGTTTCAGAGGATGTGGAATATAGTGCATAAGTCATATGGCCTACATCTATAGTACCTTTATGTTTTGTTTTTGTCCTTTTCTATGTTGGAGCACACCAGTTTTTTCAAAGCATTGGCTACTCTTTTGAAAGTGGGCCCATACAGATGCACTCACCACATGTGCACTACGACTGCTTTGTGATGCACACTGTCCATGACACATAACTGCACGAGGAAAACCAAAGTATACTTTGGCCTTTATAGTTCAGAAAACTATAAAGAAAACAAGAAATAGGACAGACTGTGAAGCAAGTCTATTTCGGCAATGTCCTCATGATGGTGAGCTTGCCTACAGATCAAGACGTGTGATCTATGCAAGGACAAGGGATGTGACATGGAAGTGCCATGAAGTTAGTGAAGACAGGAAGGAAGGAACTAGAAAGAAATAGAGAAAAGGAGAGTGTGGATGGGGCAGAGTAAAACAATCCATTCTTCTCCATCTGGAACGAGGGATGTTTCATCTTCCTCTCCTAGCATGGGTGGCTTTGAAATACCTCATTACCTTCTAAAAATCTCGAATACTCTTTTCTTTCCCTCTGCAT
The DNA here is from genome assembly GCF_019703515.2 of Myxocyprinus asiaticus. Classification (NCBI taxonomy): domain Eukaryota; kingdom Metazoa; phylum Chordata; class Actinopteri; order Cypriniformes; family Catostomidae; genus Myxocyprinus; species Myxocyprinus asiaticus. Next base: position 3,160,253 of record NC_059389.1, on the reverse strand, counting down.
TGCACACATAAAATCTGCAGCCAATTACAGCTCTCTGGAACCAGCACACCATCCAACATCAGCTGCCCTTTCACATGACTTGGCGTCAATGTTCCTCAATGCGTTGAACTCTAGGAGGGACGCATCCAAGCTACAGTGTTACAAAGTTCAAATAATTTGACCCTATTTGCCACTGACTATTCAATTTGCCGCCAATGAACTACAGGAACAACTGGGAGAGCATGGCGATAGCAATGGCAGGGTCTTGGGTTTGATTCCCATGGAACACACACTCATTAAATGTAGGCTATACGTTGAAAGCACTGTAAGTCGCTTTTGCCAAATGTATAAATGTAAATGTATTACTGGACAATTTGCATGAGACATCATTCAGAACGTTTACATGCACTTTAAAAGAACGATTTCTTTTGGACTACAACACTAATTCGTATTTTAAAAATGTTGTGTGAATGCAATATTTCGATTTTTGTAAAGTCGGACTAACAGACCTAGACAATATGATTGTAACTCGGATTCATCCAGATTGTATATATTTATGCGCGTGCTCTAAAGGACAGAGGTTATGCACGATGTGTATTTCCACTTCCTCAGCTGACGTCTTTCCTTCAAATCATCGATTACGCATTGTGTATGTGTGCTTAGACAGAGAGGTGAAGACTGCAGAGAACAAATCATTGATTTAATATAATTTTTTAACAGACTTTTTAATGACTTTTCAATGATTTTTTAGAGCCATAAATTAGAGATCGACCGATAGTGGATTTTGCCAATACTGATAACTAAGATGGTGGAAAAGTCTTGTTAAAAAGGTTGCATAGTTAGGGTGTCTTAAACAATAATGCCATAAATAGTTTTCATACATCAATTAATGTCATACAAAATCAAGTAAACATATAAAAAGTTAAATCAATATTTGATGTGACCACATTTGCCTTCAAAATCCTAGTTACACCTGGACACAGTTTTTCTTAGTTGTTGGCAAATAAGATGTTTCTAGCTTCTTGGAGAATTCGCCACAGTTCTTTTATTTATTCAGGCTGTCTCAATTGCTTCTGTTTCTTCATGTAATCCCAGACTGACTCGATGTTCAGTGGGGGGCTCTGTGGCGGCCATGCCATCTGTTGCAGGGCTCCCTGTTCTTCTATTCTATTCTATTTGCAAAAGGAACATTTGGGAGTCTAAAATTGATATTTCCTATTGACACACTAAAGCTAAAGATATAAAGAACCATCTTAAGACAAATGTTTTTGTGAAACATCTTAAGTGCCTAAAATGTTTGCCCAGTACTACAGTATATATAAAACCAAGATCAAAATGATCAATTGTAACTCCTCTTTCAGCTTTCAAACTACATCCACCAAACTTGGTAAAGACCTTCAGACTGTTCTGAATTAGTGTGCTATATCTTTTCTAACTGATCTGTCTTATAGCTTTCCTGTAGTGAAAAATCTAAATCCCAAAAAACCCATAGACTTTCTTTTACAGAATGTTAAAATTCCGGAATGTTCATCAATCTATCTGACAGTTTGTATGACCATCTATCTGTTCCAGATAAGAACCGATTCTCTGTTCCCAATCTAAGGGACAAGTCAGATCTTTATGTGAATGAAATAAGGGCTTTTATTTACGCAAACGTGAGAACACAAGATCTAAATTCACCTTTCTGACACGTGAAACCCTTCAGTGTTCACTTTAAGAGGAACACGTTAAATCAAGGTGCAACATCTTAAGTCATTAGTTTTGAATTCATCACTGCTGAAAACAATAGTCTCAAGTTCACTTTTTTCTTTCACTCAACTGCTTGAGTATCAAAGCTATTTTTCCGTCAGAGGTGTTTGTCCTGTGGTGTGCAGGTGGAGACACACCTGGTCGAGATTTTACACAATGCCTTGGTTGTTACAGTTGTGATCAAACACGCTGCCTGTTATGTACATGCCTTGATAACTAATCCTGTATCAGGTTCTAACTTCAGAGCAATACCCATTTCACAAATATGCAGGAAAATGTCTGGTTGAGCACAAAAAATTGGCAGAAAATAATGGGTCAGTGGACCACCAGTTTAAATGGTACCATTAATGACTTCTGCCATCTTGGGGACAGTTTGTACAAGGGGTTAATTTGGCCATATAGACTTGACCTACATTGGGAATTTTTCAAGTAACAACCGTTGAGATTCTGCTAGCATATAATAACATTACCCTTTTGGCCAAACAGCAAGCGATGCAATTGCTTAATTAATAGGTTTCCATTTCAAGACCTTGAAGAAGTTGATATTGGAAAAGTTGCAGTCGAACATTAGCAAATTGTAACTGGAGTCAAATCTGTGGAATAAAACTGGCAGGAATGGTCTGGATAACTGATCTACACGACTAACCAGCTTGGCTTACAGAGATCATTCTATAAAATGTCTACAAGCCCTTTGAATAATAAGGATGGTTTTCCACCCCTGAGGACAATCCTACCAGAAAACCATGGAAATATCTGTGCTCTAACACGCGGTGAAGCATTAAACCTAATGTTTACAAAGGAACACGTAGCTTCCCTGTTCCCTTCAGCTTCTGGAGTTCTTGCATTACCACTTTTCATGAAGGGAAAACCGCAGTATTTCCAAAGGTTATTCTGTTCTGGGAGCCATGTTACTTAGCTTGTGTTTTTTTTTTACTGTCAGTTGAAAAACCAGTATTGCTAAACTTGGAAATTTTCAAAGGAAGAATGGGGTGATGGGGGGTCAAGTTGTGTACACATGACTGGTCTGGTTCAGGACGAAACTATGCATTTTAACGGAAGGTTTTTCTCTCCCAGAGCTGTGAAATATCCAGAGGACACAGAATGAAAAAGGATGTGAAAGGAAAACCATGAAAAACAGCACAAAAATTTTCGAAAGTCAGTGACTGTTCTGTGGTGGCTATGATTTTTGGAGGATTTAAATCTTTATTCAGAATTCCCTAAAGTAGAGATTTGAAATGGATATCCAGTAGCAATATATAGGGGCCGTTCGGACTGATTGTGTTCTTGCACTAAAAGTAGCTAGGTGCAGCGCAACGAATAAAACACAGGTGTCCTGTGACACATTTTTTAAAGTTGAAGTCCTTATTAACTTGACACAGCTTCAAAAAAACATGGCACTCCTTTGCAAGACGCGGCAGAACAATCAAAGACATCCATCTAGCACGTTTAAATAGAAAAACAATTTATCATCAACAGTGATACGCAGCCGTATGGGCTTAAAGAGTATAAAGAATATACTTTGAGAAGTTGAGTGCTCGACCATGCGCAAGACGAAACTTCACTCGAAGTATACCCGAGTCTAAATCAAACACACCCTTCTGTAATATTCAAATGAATCCTGAAGTTGTTTAGGTGTGTGATATTTGTAATAAGGGATTGAGCTAAACTCTGCAGGATGGTGACCCTCAAGGATTGGAGGTGAATAGCCCTGCCCTAGTCTGATTAGAAGTTTCCACCTTCTAGCTGACCTGAGAGCAGTTTTCTGAGTCTATTATAGGGGTTTCAATGATGGTTCCAGGCACCTCAGATTGGCCCTCATGTTCTGCATTCAGCGCTCTGACTTTTTGTCTGGCTCTTGGCCTGACTTGAAGCCAGATCTCCAGTTTCACTTCCTGTTTTCCCTCACGCTTCTGTGGTTCCGCCTGACCATTCCCACCGGCCCTGCGCGCCTCAGCGCAGATGGATTCCTGCAATTCCCTATGCTATTCCCATCGGAGCCCAGCATGGCGAGAGCTTGGGAAAGTCTTTTTCCGGAGTCAGTGATATAGTGAGCATCAGAGCCTCTTGTTTATCTCCCTTTCTCAAAATCCACATTTCTAGAGTAAATGTAAACCAAACCGCCAGAGTACTGGAGCCTAAATGAGGCATTTGAACGTTTTCATGATCTTCAGTAAAATTAGGAATAAAACAAAATGCATACTTCGGTTTTCTTCTTTAGATCAAAATCAGATGGGCTCTTCCATCATAGAGCTATTTGAGGATACTTACTGAGATCTAATTTACATCTCCTTCAGTTGTTTCTTGTAGATGGCAATGAGATCAAATGGAGAACAAATGTAGATTTTGGCTAATTCTACTGCTTCTCGGATGTTTCTGCAGAGCAAAAAACCTCAGTAATCTCGCACATGTCTTCTCTAGTTTCAGAGATCTCAACAATGTCTCAAAGTGTGCTCAGATTTGAGAAGAGACCAAAGTCTGCTATTTTATCCGCATAGCAAAGCTCTGATCATTTGGTCTTGGAAGAATTTGATGAGAAATGCTTGAGTTCATAGACTTTTGATTGCAGATTTTGGCACTTCTGCAAATCTTAGCATAGTTTGAGACATTGTTGAGATCTCTTTTGAAAGATTACTCTCATGAGAAACATCTGAGAAGCAGGATATGTAATCTCATTGCTGTCTAGACAAAGCAATTGAGATGTTAAAGAGATCTCATTTGTATTTATTCTTTCTTAGGAGAGTACGATCAAACTGACTGACTTTAAATTAGATTAACAGTTGATTGCAGACTTTGGTATCTTGGCAAATCTAAACACAGTGTGAGACATTGTTGAAAATCATATGAGATTTCTGAGGTCTTACCCCCCCCCCCCCCCCCACCCCCACCCCACCAAGCTGCCCATGTCGCCCATGCCTAAATCCGCCACTGGATCTTGTGATTCTGTTTCCAAACCATAATTACAACTTCTACGATTCCACTGTGCTCAGACGACTCGGGAAAATGTGACCCACCATCATCATCCTCTGTTTCTGTAAACGATATAATTAACGATAAGTTATTACAACATCATTGTAATGTTTTACAATCCAGACACAGCAACAACAATGATTTAAGATGCAATTTCAACACATCACAATTCACAGTGGATTTATATTTGGAAGGTACTGATAGTGGGGCACAAGCACATATAAATGGATTGTTTGCTGTATCCCTTCCACTTCCTGTCTCATTCTGTAGCTGACCCAGAATTGTTCCTGTCTAAAGCTTGATGTTTCCCACAGAGTACAACAATGGCAAAGCAGTAAATGTTGTGTGTGTGTGTTTGTACATACTTCTGTGGAAGCACGTGGATGTGTGTGATAGTTTGAGAGTGTTTTTTATTTAAACTTGTTTTAAGAAAATGTTGTCCATGTTTAAGTTTGAAAATGCATACATTTTGCTATGGTTTGGCATTCCATCCACAATGAGATGGCGTTTTTGTCCAGTTTTTGCTGTTTTAATGTGCTTCCATGTAAGCGTGAAATCTAGAATGTCAGTCTGCGTTATTTAAACTTTTTTAAAAGTTGAGGTTAATAGAGAAATCCCTTGTTAAGAACTACACTACCCATGATCGTAAAGTGAAACGATCTACCAGTCACGCTAACAAAGTGCACCAGAAGAGCTCTGCTGCGACCACCCAATCAGATGATGCACTGTGAATTAGGGCTGGGCAAAATATAGATTTTTCGATTCATTGTTTTCTTTTTTTTTTAGTCGATTTGATATTGATTCTCAAAAGCCATGGATCGATATTTTACTCTATGTATGCAACCCTTTACTAAAATGAGAAAATGGAGATATTCGAAAACGATGAAGTATTTGTTGTCATGTGACGCAGTCATGTGATCCATTCAACCCAAAACAGTCAAGATGGCGGCCCATGCTGTAGTGCCATTGTTGTGCCTGCTATCCACTCTGATAGCATTGTTAAATATAAATATTATGGTAACACTTTACAGTAAGGTTCCATTTGTTAACATTAGTTAACAGCATTAGTTAACATGAACTAAAAATGAACAAAAGTCAACAACCAACAATACTTTTACAGCATTTATAAATCATTGTTAATGTTAATTTCAATAGTAATACATTTTTAAAATAAAAAGTTGTATATGTTAACATTAGTTAATGCACTATGAACAGGGTTGTACTGGGAAGAGAAATCGGCCCAGGATTTTACATAGAAACTGGCCCAAATGATGGGGGGGGGGAGGTCGTTGTCCATTTCTGCATATGGCTGGCCATTTCGGCATATCGCGGCATATCGCGGCCCGTGCTGCATAACACGGCAGCTCATTGCAGCTTATTAGCAGCTGGCCGGAAAAGTCCCGGTTCTCTCGATGGCCAGTCTGCCCCTGATTGGCCCCAAAGTGCGTCGGCTCACTGGAAAAATGCCCGGTATGCCAGATTACCAATCCAGCCCTGACTATGAACTAGCATGAACTAACAATGAACAATTGTATTTTTACTAAAGCTACACTATGTAACTTTTTGCCCTCTAGCGGATGAAGCATAAAACTGAAGGTTATTTGCGGAGGAACATTGTTTTGGTAATTACGTGTGTTGGGCTTCGCCTCTGCTCTTCTGTGCGGATCAATCTGATGGACTGAAGTGTACCGGTGTAACCATGGTTACAGGTGATCATCTTATCAGAGCGAATGTCACTAACAACAACAAAACTCGCCCCCTCCCCTCAAAAAATAAATATAATAAACAACGAAATGAAGAAAAAGACAGATATCCGAAAATATGTCTTATGAGCAGGTAAGTAGCATACCTTCCACTGTTGTTTTGACTTACTGTAAACAGTTGTTTTAAAATAAATAATGTTACAAAAGTTAGGCAATGATGACATTAGACATAACAATATCGCTAGTCATATCAGATAAAATCAAACGGTGGAAACTATTATAACTTAGCTAGCAGGCAAATAGACCAAGGTAGTAACTGGTTTAGAGATTGGCATTGTTACCAGCATAAAAGTTAAATGAAAATGAAATTGAAAGCACTGCAGTACCACAGTCTATAATAAAATTCCCCATTAGAGTAACTAATGCTATCTAACAAACTACTGCACTAAGAGAGCTACCTGGATAACTATCGGTCCAATAAAGAAAAACTCCATCTCTGGGTCGATTTTAAGATCTCTGAGATGTCGCCACCTCTGAAGAGCAAATCCAATATTGTTTCGTGTTTATTACGGGCTCTGACGCTTTACCTTTTTGCTTACAGACTCTTCTCGGTTTGAGGTTCCTTTATTTTGAAAACGGGTGATTCCCCAGAGAGTTCCCTTTTAAAATGATCCATGGTCAATGTCGCTCATTTGATTTGGCTACAAGCTTTCAGCTTCAAACTACCATTACACCTATCACCACACATAAACACTCGCTCTATAGCTGGATCTTCTTTTTCTTTTATTTACGGACATGATGTAAACACGCATGGACGAATGACGGAAGTATGCAATTTCCCGCCAAATCCGTCCCGACAGCTCTAAAATATAAATCATTATTATAGGCTTACCATAGTGAATCGGGGTAAAGCAAAAACATGTTTGGAGGAAGGATTGTTGGTGTACTTGCTCATTTATGAAATTTCGGTTATTTCTAACAAAAAAAAAAAAATAATATATATATATATATATATATATATATATATATATAAATCATACATAGTGTTGCTTTAACTAAAATTAACAAATTAATATATGCCATAAAATGTATTGTTTATTGTTAGTACATGAAACCTAATATATTAATGCTAACGAATGGAACCTTATTGTAAAGTCTTACCAATGTTACTTTGTACAACCATCACATTGCATTCCTTTAAAGGCGACGGGAAGTTTTCTCTGAATTGCTGTCGTGTTTTAGACCGTATGGAAATGACATAGAGCCACGCTTCTTAAGGTTTTTTTTTTCTGCAAGCGCAGTAAGAAGATTTAAGCGTTTTCAGATTTTAAAGTGTTGATGAGAAACTTTTGAAAAACATTTGAAAATGGCAGTGTTGACTGAGAGTGTTTCGAAAACGAAAATGCTGTTTTCAAATGTTGTAAACAGTGTTCATTTTCACAGTTTTTTATTTTAGTAATACATTTTTGCAGTAATTTCGTTGATGAGATTTACACTGAATTTGAGAAGTGCAAGGTGTGCTCTGAACGTCTTTCATGTAGAATGAACTACAATTCTATCAGGAAGACTCGCAGACTTGAGTGAAATTTAAGATGACATTTATTTGATGAATATAAACAGAAATGTAATGTCTCTCATTGGCGTAAGCCCCGTCTGGCGGTCCGAAGAAGTTGTACTCAGAACCGTCATATCCTGCCGGAGATAGGAGGCAGGGGCGAGGAATAAACCCCAACTGGTGGTGGTGGGGTGGTGGAGGTTGCCGTGTTAGCACACTGAAACAGCAATGTGATAGATTGTGAGCAGACTTATAAAGCAATGGCTTACATGTGATTGGCTAGGAGTTACCTAGCTAATGGTGCAATGATGTACAGCTGCTAGTCTTCCCGCTAGAACTACGCTGCGCTTACATTTCCATTAAGCATTACCAATGATGTAATTGAATTAAAAACAATGGAAAAATATACAACTATTGATTTATAAGTATAGAATGTGTTTGCAAAATATCCAGTAGTTTAGGAGTCTAGGGAGAGTGACTCGATTGCGCCATTCACAAACTCTGGATTCGATTCGATTCCGACTCTTTAAATATATCTTATTTTATAAAATATCTTATATTATTTTGTCATGGGCATAAATGTAATGAAATGGTGATTGAGAGATATTCCTCAAAAGCCTGTTGTATCATATTTCATACATGGATTTCAAAGGGGCTTTTCAATAAAATAATATCTAAAAGTTGAATCAAGCACAAGCTGCTTATATTCAGCAAATACTCATTTTAAAATATCAGTAACAATATAATCATTACTGTCACTTTTACTTTATTAAAATAAGCTGTCATTTATCCCAACAGAAGAGTCACATTTCAGGCAAATCCACCGCCATTGTAAATAGATCGATATAAACATTGAAACCACTTTTTCCACAAATAACCACTAGATGGTGCCATAAACATGTAAATCGTATATACCATAGATTATTTGGCTTGTCAGCTTGAACAGAGAGTGAAACAGGAGCTGTCAAACATTGTGTATCATATTTGACTCAATTTTTAAAAAGTTTAAATAACGCAGATTGATGGCTTTAGCTAAAGCATGTACCAACCTTTGAGGTAAGGTTTTTAAGTTATTGTTAATAATTAGGCTAATTCCCCAGATGGTTGCGCTCTATTCATGCTGAAATTACACACTTCAACTTGAAATCCATTTCACAGAATTCCATAGATTTGTCCATAAAATCAGCCCCCCAAAAACTACTCATGGACCACCTCATGAAGTTCCTGGTATTGTTACTCATTTTCATGTAAACTTTATTTGCAACTACTGTATCTCTAACTAGCAGATTTTCAGCATCTGTTCCTGTTTGTGTCCGCAAAATCTGAACTTACAAACAGCAAAGGCAAAGAATGAGAGAAAATGTGATTATATTCTGCCTTTGTACACTCAATATCAGTGAGGACCAAAGTTGTCCTTTCTCTGTAGACATCACAGATCTTTGTTTTGGAGAGATGCAGAGCACATGATGTCATCTGTTAGGGCCCTCAGGGCCAGCGCCGAGTGAAGGCTTTATGAGAACCAGCTGTGAGAGAGAGAAAGAGAGAGAGAGTGAGAGTGAGAGTGAAAGCTCACTCTTCTCAACACCTCGGACACTGGAGTGTTGAACACCAGCGTTCAGCATCACAAACTAAAAACACCTTTTGGCAAAAGACATTAACTGAGATTACAGCGCTGTGCTACATATATCTGTCTTTAACATGGCATTGCCAAAACCAATATTGCATTACATATAAACAAACTGCATCCAATTGAACTCCCTAAAGCAAACTTAAAGACCCCATAAAATCAAAATTGGATTTTTGTGGCTTTTAGTCCATGTTTGTTAGCTGTGAGCTCATCTATATGCTTGCATAATCCTCACATTTACTAAACTGACTTTTAGCAGATATGGGCGTTTCTTCAGCTTCATGCATTTTCTTGTCCCAGAGGTTGATTTTTATGAAAACTAGCAGATTTAAACTAATGCAGTTTTTATTTTTGTTATAAGACGGTCACATTAAAACGGAGTTGCAAACTTTTGTAATTTTTTTATTTTTATTTTTGGTACTTTTCAAATTACTTTTATGTATATGTTTTACTGTTTAGCCTTGTCCCAGACCCAGACTTTATGCTGCAAAACTACTCATACCATGGACTGATAATACCAAATTTGAGAACTGTTTATTGTAAATTCTTTAATGAGCACTAAGAAATGCATTTGTAAGATATAGTGTTAGACATGGTGTGAATATTTACATTCATTTGCGTGTTAAAGTTTGGAAACCTGTGACGTCATGTAGGAGAATTGAAGCTGTGACCTGCCCTTTGTCAATCTGACCCTTTGTGTGCATGTGTGTGTTCATGAATATGTGCTGAATGTCTCATATAAAAACCCTCCTACAATTTGACCGCAGCAGGATTTGACTCACAAGGTTTGATCCAAGAGAGAATGATGGAAAAAAAATCTACGATTCATTGCTGAACACAGCTGGCCTTCCATCTTTTGACACATCTTATAGTATAGACCTTCTATTTTCTTTTAGTGCTCTTAAAGGGATAGTTCACCCAAAAATGTAAATTCTCTCATCATTTACTCACTCTCATACCATCCCAGATGTGTGACTTTCTTTCTTCAGCAGAACATAAACAAAGATTTTTAGAAGAATATCTCAGCACTGTAGGTCCATATGATGCAAGTGAATGGGGTCCAAAACTTTGAAGCTCCAAAAAGTGCATTAAAGGCCCAAATATAGTCTACGCAAGTATGTGAACGCAGACGCACCTACGCTAGCTCGATTTCAAGCGTCATGAAATGTGTCAGTGCTCAATTCATAACACAATGCAAGTACGTGCTGCATTCTCAGCATTGCCGCAAGGGGCACTAGAGCGGATTTTCTTCTTTCAATCAACAACTGTCATGGCGGGGGCCTGGGTAGCTCAGTGGTAAAATACACTGGCTACCACCCCTGGAGTTCGCTAGCTCGCTAGTTCGAATCCCAGGGCGTGCTGAGTGACTCCAGCCAGGTCTCCTAAGCAACCAAATTGGCCCGGTTGCTAGGGAGGGTAAAGTCACATGGGGTAACCTCCTCGTGGTCACAATAATGTGGTTCGTTCTCGGTGGGGCGCATGGTGAGTTGAGCATGGTTGCTGCGGTGGATGGGGTGAAGCCTCCACACGCGCTATGTCTCCATGGCAACAATCTCAACAAGCCACGTGATAAGATGTGCGGGTTGATGATCTCAGACGTGGAGGCAACTTGGATTTGTCCTCTGCCACCCAGAATGAGGCCACGAGGACTTAAAAGCACATTGGGAATTGGGCATTCCAAATTGAGAGAAAAAAAAAAAAACTGTCATGGCAGACTCAGGAAGCAATTTGAGTCCCCAGTCCATTCAAACAAACTTGTTTTTGTTTTTTCTCCATGTCTCTTCCCCACTCCTCAACTATCGACTCATCCACCACATTCGGGCTGCATCCGAAAACGTAGGCAGCTGACTTGCTGCCTAATCAGTTAATGGATTAACTGACAGCTGTTTTGAATGAATGGAACTCTTAAGGAAACTGGTCTCCGAACAGTTAGAAAAACACCTTATTTTCATCCTACCGCCGTATACAGCCTCCAAAGGCAGCATTTTCCTGGTTTCAGACGCAGCACCGGTTTCGTCGTCACACCTAACAAATCTATTGCCCTCTTGTGGTCTGAGGTTTGTAACCGCAAGAACAACGCAAGAGCGCACGTAATGTATGTACAATGGGACCACACGTTGGCCATGCGTTGACCAAGCGCTCACGTCTGCATTTACGTATTTGCGTGAAGTATGTTTCGGCCTTAAGGCAGCATAAAAGTAATCCATAAGACTCCAGTGGTTTAATCCATATCTTCAGAAGCGAACATACAAAAATATAACTCCTTTTTCACTGTAAATCTTGACATCAGTAGTCTCCTTGGCAATCATGATTTCAAGCTCGAATACACTTCCTATAGCGCCATCTAGTGCTCTGCACACTAGTTGTAATCGAGCTTGAAATCATGATCGCAAAGGAGACTGCTGATGTCAAAATTTATATTGGAAAAGGAGTTATTTTTGTATGTTCGCTTCTGAAGACATGGATTAAACCACTGGAGTCTTATAGATTACTTTTATGCTACTTTTATGGGCTAACCCATTGTATGGACCTACAGCGCTGAGATATTCTTAAAAAAAATCTTCATTTGTGTTCAGCAGAAGAAAGAAAGTCACACATCTGGGATGGCATAAGGGTGATTAAATGATGAGGGTTGAACTGTCCCTTTAAATTAAGCTAATTAGTGGTTAGTATTTGCCAAGCCAAGCATAACTATTACTATTGCTCAGATTGTTTAGGGGCTTGATTGAACCCTTTATGCTTATATTTCGAAGCGCAACTCTTCTCACACTGTTTGTGTTACAGATATGAATGATCCCTCAAATTGTGGGACTTATTGAGCAGAGGTGCAGCATTGAATTTCTAAGCGATCTGACTTTTCACCTGTTTAACGTTAGAACAGACTTTGAGCAGAAAAATCTTATAGACTTATATTGAAGGAGTGACCAGAGCCACATATAGAGACCATTGTAGAGACTTTTGGATGGGCTAATAAAGGCCAAAATATACTTTGGATTTTCCACATGCTGTGAGACGCTAACTCCATCATCAGCAACTGTCCGCGGGAGGTACATTTTCTTCAGGATAAATAATACATAGTACGGGGCCAGACATGTTCTTGCACTAAAAAAAGCTAGATGCAGCACAAGGAAGTAAACGGAACTAGGGTGTCTCCAGACTCGCTTTTAAAAATTGAAATTCTTATTAACTTGACACGGTGTCTAAAAAAATGTTGCGCTTCTGCATGTGATGCAGTCAAAGGCCTCAGTGTTGCGCATGTTTACATAGAAAAACTATTTAAAAACAGTGTGCATGGCCGCAAAAACGTGTTTGTTGTGAACGGCTGCTAACCTTACCCCTTACAGGTAGGGATGGGACGATATATCGAATTATGACTAAAAATTACAAACCATTTCATTACTCGATATTTCGAAATTTGCTACATTGTTTTCTGTCCATGTGATCATAAATGAAATTACCCGTCAAACATCATAATCTCTCTATCACTTGATTTTACCCCTACTGTGCTTTTTTCTACACTGTTTACAGGGTTCACACAAGGTCCTTAAAGTGCTTGAATTTAGCTTTTAGAAATTGAAGTACTGGAATACCTTGTTTAGATGAAAAGTGCTTGAGATTAAAGCGGATCGTTTCCTCCGTGTAATGTGTGTCCATCAAAGATGAGGCGAATCCACTTTCATTTAACAATATGTCTTAATATCCTTTCTGTTCTTTACAGTCAGATAAAAAAGTAAAAAGAAATATTAATTTTAATCTCACAATGTTTGCTGAACCGGAACACTGTGAGCCACTCGTTGAACCCTTAAAGTGACAGTAACCTTTTTAGCATTTCTTATACAAATGAATGTAAACTCAATGTTATTACTTGTAAATTGTGCATATTATTTCAAACAGTGATAGCGCATATCATTATTATATATACAATTTTATTATATAATATGAATTAATATAGTGTAGAATTTCTGTATTTTTACAAAGTAAAATGTTGATTATAATAATGATAAACAAATTATTAAAAAATACATTATTTAAATTTTGAGCAATTCTATTATGTATTAAAGAACGTTATTTTGATGAGAAATTATAATGTGCATTTTGCTCAAACATTGTCTCAGGAAAAAAAAAAAATCTGTAATATTTTATTATATCATTTAAGTGTTATTTAAGATTATATCGAACCGTGAACCTCATATCGTATATTGAACCGAATCGTGAGATAACCATATCGTCCCATCCCTACTTACAGGCAGCTTTTTACATTATGAGAATTAGAAGTCAACATGGAATGGCGTTCACAATCCAGTTTACTTCCGTTAAGTGACATATTTCACAGTGAAACATGATATTCAATGAAAAATCTTATCCATCAAGAACTGATTTTAACATTTAAACGTATCTGTTTTGTTACGGTTAGGTTTGTACTCATTTATACACAGATTAAGAGAAAACAGAGTGAGATTATGAGTTTATAAAACACAATTGGATGGACAATCAAAAAACTTTGAAGCTGTTTTTTTTCTCAGTTTCAGTGTTGCTGTAGTTACTGTGTTCTGGCTTTGTAGAACCAAACTGGTCTCAAAGAATCACGTTACTATAGCTATATTTGTGCAAAATGATTTTAACGTGCCTCGTTGTACATTTTGCTATAGTTTCCTGGTGAAATGAACACTAGAGGCGCTAAAACAACAGTGACTTTTATTCACTTTCACACAAATCATGAGTAAAACATCAGATTATCAGTTCATAAATACTTTCTTTTCACCCTATTTCAATGCTATCTAATGACATCTAAACACTTTTACTATAGTGCATGACTTATTTGAACGTTTGCATCACATAACTAGCTACATTTACAAGCCTGTTTCGAGTGTGATCAAATTGTGCGGTAGCTCGACTGATAGAGTGTTGCACTTGTGATGCAAAGGACCGGGATATGAGTCCTGAAGAGCTCTCGAGTCGACACGTGAGCTGAAAGTGTCATAGTAGCACCACAAAACGACGTGGTTGTGTTTTTCATCTCACATTTGCTTTTTGTGACACTATCGGTTAGGTTTAGGTTTAAGGTTTAGGGTAGGGAGGTCGATTTTGTTGATTTAAAACTCGATCCATTTTGAAGAACATTGCAGCGGTTATCAAACACACTAAAAGGTTTTCTTACATCAGAAATAGCCTTTTTTGCATTGTTTAATTTAGTAACCATTTGCCCTCAGCAGATTGTCTCCTCTCTCTCTGTCTTCTCTGTGTGACTCGATAGAGATCTCTTGTTTATGGTTGTTAGTCACTTTCATAATGTTACTGATGGGCTCTGATGGCCGTAGCCCGACCTGCACTGTCCTTCGCTGATATGATCTGGGTTTTCTGTAATAGCATTGTTTATAATGTGATTATGAAAGGAATAGTTCACCCAAAACTGAAAATTCTGTCCATTACTGGTCTGGACTGTATCAACTGGATAGTCTCCTTTGAGCCATTTCTTCAGTTTCTGTCCAAAACAATGAACTTCCTGTCAACCAATCAGCTATTGGGCATCAGGTTAGGGGGCAGGATAGGTAGAGGTCCCTCAGGTCATATGGAGGTTTTTATTGGTCGAACAGATGGCTCACTCTCTCCACATTATGGTTTAGGTCGCCTTATCTTACTGGGGTCACGTTTAACAATAGTGCACAGAACAAAGAAGAACCAAAGCTGAAAAGAATCGGGCATTAAAATGGAGGTTATAAACACGACCACTGCCAGATTTACTGTTTTAGAAGTCATGGATTTACTCTCTGACACATTTATGGAAGACTTTAGATTCATTTTACAAAAGATGGCTTGACTAGACTGGACTTGGTGGCTATAAAGACATTAACATCTCTTATAAAACTCTAGAGGAGACATGTGGGATTAATGGGATCGTTTCTTTTTTTCTTAGGAGAAATATCTGAGAAGACTTTAACAATAGTCTCAATTTAATCTCATTGCTTGAGAGCATACTATTGAGATCTCAATTGTAATTTACCTTTCCTGTGAGGTTACACTACATTCTTCAACTTTTCTTCCAAGAAATCTTAGCTTTCTCTCTGTTCTTCTCGGTTTCAGAGAAGGAAAAAATGAGAGAGCAGTGGGGAATGATGATGTTGCTCGACAAACATCTGACTCTCCCCCAACACCCCCACACACACAGCTGAAATCATTTAAGACCGCAGGTCGCCTGAAAGTGAGAAAAGAGAAAAAGAAGTAGAAGAATGTGTGAGAGCCACCTACAAAACGAAACAATTCCTTGGCATTTGTCCAGATACTCAGGTGACATTTCACCCCACGCTTCCTGTAGCACTTGCCATAGATGTGTCTGTCTTGTCGGGCACTTCTCACGCACCTTACAGTCTAGCTGATCCCACAAAAGCTCAATGGGGTTAAGATCCATAACACTCTTTTCCTATTATCTGTTGTCCAATGTCTGTGTTTCTTTGCCCACTCGAACCTTTTCTTTTTGATTTTCTGTTTCAAAAGTGGCTTTTTCTTTGCAATTCTTCCCATAAGGCCTGCACCCCTGAGTCTTCTCTTTACTGTTGTACATGAAACTGGTGTTGAGCGGGTAGAATTCAATGAAGCTGTCAGCTGAGGACATGTGAGGCGTCTATTTCTCAAACTAGAGACTCTGATGTACTTATCCTCTTGTTTAGTTGTACATCTGGTCTTCCACATCTCTTTCTGTCCGTTAGAGACAGTTGTCCTTTGTCTTTGAAGACTGTAGTGTACACCTTTAATAGATTTGATAAAAAATAAAGAAACAATTGCACACAGAACATTACTGTGAGACACAGAAAATAAAACAAGGTAAGAGTATAAATAGACATACAAATAATAGGACATATAACATTATGTATGTGCTAGGTAGGGGTATGTACAGTTATTGAATTAAATATGAGTGAATTTACATATGTACAATATATATTTATTTACATTATTGCACTATGGGGGAGTCCTGAGGCAGTTTAATTGTTCATGAGGAAAATGGCCTGAGGGTAAAAACTGTTCTTGTGCCTGGTTGTCCTGGCACTGAGTGCTCTGTAGCGCCAGCCAGAGGGCAACCTGCGTGTTCTACCTGCATGTTTCCTCACTCTGGAGAAGTACAGGTCTTGGAGGGTGGGCAGGGGGGCACCAATAATCCTCTCAGCAGTCCTGACTGTCCGTTGTAGTTTCCTTCAGTCTAATTTGGTGGCTGAACTAAACCAGACAGTTATAGATGTACACAGGACAGACTCAATGACGGCCGAGTAGAACTGTGTCAGCAGCTCCTGTGGCAGATTGAACTTCCTCAGCTGGCGAAGGAAGTACAAATTCTGCTGGGCCTTTTTCACAATGGAGTCCATGTGGGTCTCCCACTTCAGGTCCTGTGAGATGGTAGACCCCAGGAACCTGAATGACTCCACTGCTGCCACAGTGCTGTTCAGGATGGTGAGTGGGGAGTGCGAGGGATTTCTCCTGAAGTCCACTATCATCTCCAATGTTTCAAGCATGTTCAACTCAAGGTTGTTGTGACTGCACCAGACAGCCAGCTGATCAACCTCTGATCTGTATGCAGACTTGTCACCGTTGCGGATGAGGCTGAAGACTGTGGTGTCATCTGCAAGCTTCAGGAGCTTGAAAGAGGGGTGTTTTGCAGCGCAGTCATTCATGTACAGAGAGAAGAGCAGTGGAGAGAACGCATCCCTGAGGAGCACCAGTACTAATAGTGGTCCCGGATGTGAGTTTCCCCAGTCTCACTAGCTGCTGACTATCTGTCAGAAAGCTTGTGATCCATCGACAGATTGGGGTGGGCACGGAGAGCTAGGTCAGTTTGGTTGAGAGAAGATCAGGCATGATGGTATTGAAGGCTGAACTGAAGTCCATAAATAGGATCCTTGCATAAGTCTCAGGTCTGTCGAGGTGTTGCAGGATATAATGCAGACCCATACTGACAGCATCATCCACAGACCTGTTTGCTCGGTAAGCAAACTGAAGGGGGTCCAGCAGGGGTCCAGTGATGTCCATCAGGTAGGCCAAAACCAGTCTCTCAAATGACTTCATGACCACAGATGTGAGAGTGACGGGTCTGTAGACATTAAGTCCTGTGATTTTATAATAATAATTTTTATAATAATAATAATTATTATTATTTTATTATTAATATAATACATTTTTAAATAATTTATATAATATTATATGATTTATAATTATAACTTTTTGTAAGCGGCTCT
Organism: Myxocyprinus asiaticus; assembly: GCF_019703515.2. Classification (NCBI taxonomy): domain Eukaryota; kingdom Metazoa; phylum Chordata; class Actinopteri; order Cypriniformes; family Catostomidae; genus Myxocyprinus; species Myxocyprinus asiaticus. Next base: position 3,142,451 of record NC_059389.1, on the reverse strand, counting down.
GATAGTTTTGTAATAAATAGATGATTATTTATATAAATGGATTTGAAATAGATTTATTTATGCATTTAATAAATAAATGTTTAATTTATTATGATATTTATATTATTTACTATATATAGTAAACAATATAAATATTATAATAAATTAAATACATATATATATATATATATATATATATATATATATATATATATATATATATATATATATATATATATATATTATAATAATTATAATAATTAATTATTATTAATCTAATTAAATAATGATTATAATTGTATTATAATTAAAAATTTTTGTAAGCAGCTCCGATGGATATAAATATAGATGATTATTTATATAATTAGATTTGAAATACATTTTATTATTTATGCATTAATTATTAAATGTTTTATTTTTTTAAATATTTATATTATTTACTTATTTATGTTTATAAATATATATATATATATATATATATATATATATATATACTGTATAGATATATGTATATACATTTATTTATTTTAATAATTATTATTATTATAAAATGTTTGTATTATTTTATTATTAATATGATTAATAATTAAATAATGATTATCATTTTATTATTATTATAACGTTTTGCAAGTGGCTCCACTGTTTTTTTTTTTTTAGATATATAGATGATTATTTATATAAATAGATTTGAAATAGATTTGATTATTTATGAATTTTTTTATTAAATGTTTATTTTATTATAATATTTATATCATTTACTTTTATACTGTATATTTTTAATAATTTTTATTATTAATAGAATTAATGATTAAATAATGACTTTATTATAATTATAATCTAATCTAATGGTTTTAAAGTACATTTACTTTTCAGCAGTTTTGGACAGTTTATAATCATACTCAGACATTAGCTGGCTCACCACACCAAAGTGTCAAAAAAACACAGCTGAAAATGCTTTCATTAATGCTCTCAGCCGGCACACAGAAAAACACACAATGAGATGCCAAAGATTACTTGCACACAGATAGATCAACACATTGAGTACCAATAGAGTCCAACTACACGGCCCAGAGGGCCAATAAAGATGCACGACATCAAGGAAGTCTCAGAAATACCACAATTTAGTGACCTTTACGTCATCTAAGCCAGAGTTGAAGGTTTTACAGCTGCCTCCAGTTGTGGTAGAATGCTTGGAATGTGAGTTAATCGTCGAGGTCTTGCGCATGTGCGCTTGCCGAATGTAGAAACATATGGGGTTCGTTTATGTTGCACCCCCTCATATCTCCCATGGACATTGTCGTACTTCCGTTTGGCAAAATAGAACGAACACGTACACACTTGAGAATCCTCACAAATGTGCTAGCTAAGTGGTAACACCTGTTTCAAGAGTGTAGATTGCTCAAAAACAGACCCAACTGGTTGGCAAATTCTTTATTGAATGGCTGATAATTAGTGGCTCTTTAGAACACAGACTAGAAAGAAGTGAGAGGTCATAGGTCACGCTGAGTCAAGAAGCCTTGTTTTTCGTTTAAGCCGAACTAAACTATGACAAAGATTTTTGAACTTTGACAAGCTTAACCACAGTTAACAAAGAGAATGTGAGTCGTGGTTACGTGCCGAAGTTTAATACTTGGGTTTAGGGGTTTGTTCAAATCCTTATCTTTAATTACAAGCAACAGTAATAGAGATGCTTGCCTAAGCAAACACTAATAAATGATGTTATTGTGACTGGGAGCCAAATAGGGATAGTTTGTTTCAGATGTTGCCACTTATCTGTAACTATAGTAACCAGCTTAGTCTAAACTCTCTAAATGTGGTCTTTTGTATTTGGGCTGTGAGTCACTCACCAGTCCAGTCCTGTTATGGGGATATTGCTGTTTTTTTTTTCTGGTAAATGAATGACTGTTGAAAAGGGGGAAAAAATCCATTATTTCCCAAACACTGGTATGACATGTGGAATGTTTCTGTCATCTTACAGAAAAATAGTGTGGATGTACCATAGTACAGTGATGGTATATCAGATGGTAATCATTTCATATTATATGGAATGAGGCACATATTCATTTATCATGGTATTTACATGGTACTCCTAGGTATTTCAAAGAAAACCATAGTATTACCATGGTACATGTACATAACATCATAGTATTACAATAAAACATGCCTTAAAACATGGTATTACCGTGGCACATATCTAAAAACATGATATTATCATGCTAAAAATCCAAAAACATGGTATTTTCAAGGTGCATGTCCTTAAAACATTAGTATCACCATGGTACATGTGTGAAAATACAGTATTATCATATTATATGCTAATTAAACCATGGTAAAAGTTAATAAAACCATGGTATTATCATTACCGTTTTACATGATCAGAAACATGGTGTTATCATGGTACATGTCCAAAAACATGGTATTAACATGGTACATGTCCAAAAACATGGTATTACCATGGTTCGTGTCCATTGAACATGGTATTACCATGGTTGATGTCCATAGAACATGGTATTACCATGGTACATGTCCAAAAACATGGTATTACTATGGTTCATGTCCATTGAACATGGTATTACCATGGTTCATGTCCATTGAACATGGTATTACCATGGTTCATGTCCATAGAACATGGTATTACCATGTGACATGTACATTAATCCATGATATTACCAAAGAATATGCCCATAATGCTGTTATTACCATGATATATGTCCAAAACATGGTTTTATCATGGTTCATGTCCAAAAAACATGGTATTACCTTGTATATGTTGATAAATCCATCATATTACCATAAAAATGCCCCCAAAACATGGTATTACCATGTTACATGTCCAGAAACATGGTATTATCATAGTACACCTCCAAAAACATTGTATTGTAATGGTACATGTCCATTAAACCATGGTATTACCAAAGAATATGCCCATAATAAAGTTATTACCATGATACATGTCCAAAACCCGTTTTTATCATGGTTCATATCCACACATAAAAACATGGTATTAACTTGCATATGTTAATAAAACCATCGTATTACCATTTCACATGTCCAAAAAACAAGGTATTACCATTTCACATGTCCAAAAACTTGGTATTATCATAGTACACCATCAAAAACATTGTATTTTAATGGTACATGTCTATGAAACCATGGTATTGCCATAAAATATGCCCCAAAACATGGTATTACCATTGTTCATGTCCATTAAATATGGTATTACCACAGCATGTCCATAAAACCATGGTATTACCATAAAACATGCCCCAAAAAACATGGTACTGTATTACCATGGTACAGGTCTGTTAACCATGGCACTTTTTTGTAAGTGGCATGTGTCTGACTGCCATGTAAGTGTCCTTACATTAGATTGTAGTAGTTGTGTGTTTTTGAATATTTGTGAGTAAACGAGTGTATTTCTGTGTGTTTTTATGTTTAGAATGCCGTCTGCTAGCACAATGACTGGCGGGAGAGCGCTACTGCTCTGCACGAACACAGAGGACTGCATCTATCAATCAGCTAAAGGGTACGTAAGTTTTTGTCACCAGTTTTGTTTTAAAACTGTAATTTCATGTTCCTTTGATATTATTAAAGTGCTCTTGCACAATATCTGCACCACTAGTGGCACCAAAGAGAACTGCAGTCTGATTGTTTGCACTGCGTGTCATGGCAACATCGGTTCGCCAATGCCGTGAGTTTGGGGCGGGATTATCTATTTTTTCTTGTTGTTTTTTTTAGACCAATGATAAATCATAATAATCTTAACAGCTGCAAACAATAATTTTGCTGCTACATAGTCAACTTAACATGAATATATATATAAAAAAATTGGCAGTGACTTATATGCTTCGACTAGGGTTCACTAAACGTGGAAATACAAGACAGTAATGCCCCTCACCATTCGAAGTGAGTATGGCATAGTGAAGCTCACTTTACATTGAAATACACCCAATGATATACAGTACAAACCAAACTTGTCTAAAAACATAAACATTGAAAGACTTCATAAACACCCCTAGGTGGCATCTTGAGGGTGATTTGGGGGACAAGTCTAAAAGTTATTTTTACCTAAAGTTAATTAAACCCCTTTGGCGCTGCCAGCCCGTGGTGATCTGCAAAGCCACAGTGTGTTAATATGAGCTTAAAAAACCTGCAGTGTGAGAACTTGTGAAACGAGTGAGCTCATTTTAATGAAGTCTTTTCTGCTCAGTTGTGTCACTGAGAGACATTGGAAGTCTCTACAAGCCAGATATGGAGAAAACAAGTTAAAAAAAGAAAGAACCCAACAGGTTCTGCTCCTTTCATATCTCATTTCCTTCCAACACATTTGTTGGTTCTCAGTACCTCAAACCCCTTTTCTCTGTACGCTTTGCAGGTAGAGGACACTTTGGTTTGGTTTCTGGAATTTAATTTGACATTCCAGAGTTTGAGCTCCTTTAAGAGAAAAAGACTATCACATATCAAGTCTTCCACATCTTTTAGGATGTTCTCCTTATTTTTCTGTCTTTCCTAACTCCCTACACCCCCTGTCTCTCCACGCTCCTTTTCCTAGGGATTTTGGAGTTTGACCTAGTTTTCCTTCTTGGCTGCCTTGAGCTTCATGAAATGAGATACATTCACCAGAATGAAAACAACATGCCAAAAGAAAGTTGTTGAAAGTTTATTTGAGCCAACAGTTTCAATTTGGAAAGAAGAATCACTATTTGGCATGCCAGTGTGAAGGCGTTTACGAGAATAGATTTTTCTCGGACAATTTGGTACACAAACACAGTTGGTAGATGCGAATATCCTTTGTTTGTTTGTTGGAGTGATATCATTGGATGAAATCCAAGATTGTGTTTATTTACTCAGCCAATTAAATAAAGAGAAAGATGCACATCTGTACCCTGAACTTTGGCCCAGTGGTGGGACAAAAAGGACAGAATGATTTTTAAGGTTTAATTTAAATCATTAATAAAGTGCTAAAATTGGATATGGCGACTATGCCGAGACCATCAAACCTCATTGGTTATTACGACATGATGTCATGACGTCGGTCACGAAACGCAATGAGAACCAATGAGGTGTGATGTTATTGATATGCCTGCAATATTTGATTATAGCAATTTTAGCGCAACAAGGTTGTTGACAGAATTTTTGGTCAACTATTCCTTTAATACCAAAGGAGAATCTAGCCACTTTTTTCACCATTGGGCAGAACCTTGCTGTTCCATAATGATCTGGGCTCATTTACACGGTTGCAGTTTCTTTTACCATTGTGGTGCTGCACAAATTACAATGGACTGACTGAGCAAGTGACCAACTGTGAGTTGCCACATACTAAAGGCGTTCCACCAGCATGGTTGAATACGGTTAGCTGACCGTGCTGAAAAATCCAGGCCAGGAACGATGTGTAATCATACAGTACCAAATCGTGCTCAAATGTAAATGCTACTAGAACTGTTACTCACCGTGTTCAGAACCGTTCGGCTCAATGGTAGAAAGGTGCTTTTGTATACTACTTGGTTTGTGCTGCATGCAGTCTAAATACCTTGGATTGTATGTCATTTTGTGGTTGTGAAAAATTGTTCATTCTTAAAATGTTAATTTGCATGAATTTCGTTTTGAGATGTGTTGGTGGCCTAGGAGATAATTTCACTTTCAAAGCTCTATAATTACTGTCTAATAAATGTATGGCTCTCAGACACTCTCAATGTCTTCAACATCTTCGCATGGACTTTTCAGGCTCCACTGCTGCGGGTTGAAGCTCGACCAGGCCCAATCTGTGGTGCTTCAGCGGCCAGACCTGTGTGGGGTCGGGGACAGTCTCAAGTCTTTGAGAAACCTCAACCAAAGCCCAGGAGACACCATCATGCTTGCTCAAAAGGGGCCCTCCAATCCTCGGCCCATTGAGAATGGTCTGACCAGTTGTAACAAGTCCCCACGGACTCCCTCAGGTCTCAAAAGTACAGCCAGCATTCGGGACAAGATCTCCCAATGGGAAGGTAAAACAGAGCCAACCGGGGTGACCCCCCAAACCGTAGTACTAAACGAGACTGAAGGTGTGAAAAAGGTCCAGAATGAAGTACAAAGGAAAGACAGCAAGAGAGTTTTTAACCGGGAGAGACAAAACTCTGGAAAAGAGAACGGAAGTAAGTTTGAAGAAACTCAGCACATTTCTGAGGGACCGATGAAGGACAAAGAATGGATTTTGGACAAAGCCCCGTTGGGGAAAACAACAGAAACCAGTCAGGATAAAAAGTTGGTATTGACACACATTAAAAAACTTGAGCAAGCCATGAAGGAGACTTCTTCCAAGTCGTCCTTGGCTATGCCAGGCAGTTATTTCTGCCCTGCTTCCAAGGAGGAACAGGAGGAGATGGAGAAGAGGGGGGTGGAACCAATCTTCGGGGTTCTGGACGTGGTAAGCAGCCGACCTGGCAGCCGTCGAGGTTGTGATCCTGAGAATGTCTACAGTGAACCTGGAGCACCTTCTATTAATCCTTTACCCAAACCCCAAAGAACCTTTCAACACCACACACAGACAAAAAACCCCACAGCCATACAAAGTTCCATCAAGGGTCGGCGGAATCTACCCCCTTTACCTTCCATACCTCCCCCACCCCTTCCATCCTGCCCCCCACCTCCAGGGGTTTGTAGAAGACCATCAGGACGAACTCGAGAGAGAAACAACAGGTAAGAAGACTGATATCAGATGGATTACAAGCATTGTTACATTAAGTAAGTGGCACTCCAAGGTCAAAGATTCTAGATTGCTTCTTGCACTCATATATGTACCTCACTAGGTTATTGAACCTATAAGTACTTTTTAAAGGTGCAATCAGCTTTTTTTTTTTTTTTTTTTTTGCTAATTCCACCTGGATGATGCAATGGCAACCATAGTGCACCAGTATGCTCACCACACACCAGCTATTGGTGGAGAGGAGAGAGTAGAGTGATAGAGCCAATTAATGGATGGGGATTATTAGGAAGCTATGATTGATAAGGGCAAATGGGGGAAATTTGGCCAGGACACCAGGGGGGTTACACCCCTACTCTTTTCAAGAAGTGTCCTGGGATTTTTAATGACCAGAGAGTCAGGACCTCAGTTTAACATCTCATCCGAAGGATGGTGCATTTTTACAGCATTGTGTCCCCATCACTATACTGGGGCATTAGGGCCTACACAGTCCACAGGGTGAGCACCCCCTGCTGGACTCCCTAATACCTTTTCCAACAGCAACCTTAGTTTCCCCAGGAGGTCTCCCATCCAGTTACTGACAAGGCTCAGCCCTGCTTAGCTTCGGTAGGCAACCAGTCTTTAACTACAGGGTGATATGGCTGCTGGCAGAGTAATAATAGTATAGTATTTTTGAGTTTAGTATTTAGTATATATCTCAATGTGAGATGAAGACTCTGATCATATCAGTCTTAGGCAACGTTCATACATTCATTTTCGTTTGAAAACGCATTGATTTTGCTACGTATATACCTCTCAGCCACACTGGAATGACATTTTCTTCAACTGCAAATGGAGACTTTTAAAAAATGCTCTTCATAACTGTATACTTTAGACATTACGTTAGGAAAACTTAAAAAACCAAAACCATTTAAAAAAAAAACAAAAAACAAAAAAAAAACCTTTCATTGGAAAATGCATTCATTTAGCTGCCTTTATGCCTTTCATCCACACTAAAACAGCATTTTCCTCTACCAAAAGAAGAGACTTTTGAAAATGGTCTTAAGTACTGCGTACTTTGGAAAACTATGATGTTATGACACTGAAAACAGAGGTTTCAAATGAAAAAAATAAAAAATAAAAATGAGCGTGGATAATACTTTTTCGTTTGAAAGCGTATAGATTTTTCTGCATTTACGCCTCTCATCCACTCTGGAACGGCTTTTTTTTACTCCATCGAAAACAGAGACTTTCGAATACACTCTCTAGTACTGCGTACGATGGAAAATGATGACATTTGGAAAGGGAAACGGAGGTTTCAAGTGCAAATGTAAAAGTGTTTATAATCCATTTTTGTTTGAAAATGCACTGATTTTGCTGCATTTACGCCTCTCATTCAAACTGGAATGCTGTTTTCCTCCACTGAAAACTTTCGTAAAGACCCTCTTGTAATTCGTACAATTGAAAACAATGTCTAAGGAAACTGAAGACAGAGTTTTCAAACAAACAGTGATTTGTGTGGACGTGGGCTTGGAGAAAAAGCTGCTTTATTCTACATATAGTCCTTGGATGCGTGGTCACATTGACCTTTTCATGGCGAAATTGAACTCCAGACGAAATCCGCGAGGGGAAGTTCTTCGCCACCGGAAGTCCATCACGTGAAATTCATGATTGTGCGGATTTCCATTGAAATGACTGTATTTCGCCTGCGGAATTTTGCCGCGCCTTAATGCTGCACCTACGCCGCTAGGTGTCAGCACAACTTTAATGCAAATATTACTGTGTGCACCTTTAAGTGAGTCAGTCCACCTGGTAGCCATCTTGATGACGTGGCAGCTTCTTCAAGTCATGCTACATGCTAGTTAAGCTATTTTCTATGTAGGCAATAGACATACAAATACAGCTCCTATCTACTTGAATTGAGAAAGTCCAAAATCTCAAACTGTTCACCAAGCTTGTATTTCAATAGCATATGCCAAATCACCAGTAAAATCTGACAAATATGGTAGCATGAGTATCTCCTCCAGATACTGTTTTTTACTAAAGTGAGGGCTGATTTTCAGATGCCTTACCCCATTCCACCTTGCTTAGCTTTTGATTTATTGCTTTGCAAGCTTAAATCCATACAGTGAATTTGTCAGGATTAAAACTCTAATAATTCTTTAATTAAGAGTGCTCTATGTGGTATGTGCCATTTCATTAATTGACTAGTTTATTGGTGAAATGGCACATGGACTGAAAAAACCTTGCAAATTTAGTAGCCTACTGTCTGCTTTTAATATCACACTAATGTGAAAATATATATTTTTAAACAAAGTCTCCCCTAAAGGATTACTTTCCTCAGTGTTTATGAGTAAGCAGTTTTAACCGTAGTATATATCAGTCTAGCCCATCTATAAAAATCTTCTTGAAATTGTGGCACAGTCTTAATCTTGTGGCCTCTCCGTGGTGAGGGGGGGTCTGTTTTTAATCGAAGATTGCGCAAAAAAACAATCTTATACACTAAGTCTTGTTATTCCAGTGGAGGTTCTTAAATTCCCTGTGGACATGATTGGTTATCTCGTTCTCTCAATTACAAGTTTTGTTTACATTTGTTGAATCTGCAGGAAATCTTATGAGTTTGAGGACCTTCTACAGTCAGCAGCGGAGAGTTGTCGAGCGGATTTGTACGAGCTTTCTAAGCTAGGACTCACTCGCACTTTATCTGAAGAAAATGTCTATGAGGATATCCTAGGTAACACATTGCACTGCACCATACATATTTTTAAATAAATCCATCCATCCATCCATCTAATAATATAAAATGGCCAAATATCATTAGATGAATCTCACTGGCTGATTTGTTTGCTTGATCACTAAAGCTTACATTTGGTTTCAGTGCTTGTACTCAGTGGAATGAGGCAATGACAACTGATCAAGTCTCTGACTGTTCACCTGAAAGAGCAATTAAATAGAAACCCAGGAGCTTGAAACTTTAATAAGAACTAAATTGAAACAAGACCATCACAAACATTTGTGTTTCTTTGCTCAACCTCACCATTGGCCCTCTATGTTTGGAGTACCCCACATCAGACTGCTTTTGAATCTGGTCTTCTCAGTGGCATAATGTGAGGTCCTAATCATGGATAAGAAAAGATAAATGATGGAGAAATAGAAAACAATCGAGTAAGGGGTCCAAGGAGGGTGGTAACCACCAAAGACTTTGAGGGACGCACCGTACGTTCCCCAAAACATTTAGAAAAGTGGTTGCTCAACATAGGTTTTTCAGTAACCGATTCCTAAATTTTTACGTTTGGTCCCCAATCTTGAATATTTGTTCATATCTTTGAGTCTTAATTCTGCTGAGTTTCTAAGTACGTTGTCAACTTTCTAAATGATCTAGAACCTATTCAGGACACTGAGCTCAATCTAGATCAGTGGTTCTCAACTGGTTTGGTGTCCCAAAATTGTTATTATTCTTACCTTGCGTAATTTTGTTAATGGTTTTTTGAGGATGAGGGCACAACTTTTCTATGTTGGAATCTGCCTAATTTGACTATGTTCTAAATTTGCATCCAACTACCGTTGAGTGTGATTGGCTGCCTTTGATGTCAACAAAAAATATGAGAAGCCTATTTATTTTGCTATACTTAATATGAATGCATGATTATATGATTATTTGCATTTAACTTTATTTTCCCCTGCTGTCTGTGAACCAATCAGAACAAACTGGTCGCAACCAACCAGTTGATAACCATTATGTCATAATGTTGATTCCCATAAAAAATAATTTAGATTCGTCCACTGTATTTAAATGTTTACAGTAAGGCACTTACAATGGATTAACAATATAACATTAACAATATATGTGTTAACATGATTTTAGTGTGATAAAATAGTTTACTTATCTGTGTTAAGTTTCGGTGTCTTGACAATGTAACATGGGTAAACCTAATCTGGTAAACGATGTTACGGTGGAAAATCTCTGATTTTATCACACTGAAATCATGTAAACATATAAAATGTTTATGTCTTGTGGATATACTTTTTTCTCCCCAATTTGGAATGCCCAATTCCCAATGTGCTCTAAGTCCTCGTGGTGGCGTAGTGACTCGCCTCAATCCGGGTGGCGGAGGACGAATCTCAGTTGCCTCCGCATCTGAGACTGTCAATCATCGCATCTTATCACGTGGCTTGTTGAGCGCGTTACCGCGGAGACCTAGCACATGTGGAGGCTCATGCTATTGTCCGTGGCATCCACGCACAACTCACCACGTGCCCCACCGAGAGTGAGAACCACATTATAGCGACCACGAGGAGGTTAACCCAATGTGACACTACCCTCCCTAGCAACCGGGCCAATTGGTTGCTTAGGAGACCTGGCTGGAGTCTCGCAGCACGCCCTGGATTCGAACTTGTGACTCCAGGTGTGGAAGTCAGTGTCTTTACTTGCTGAGTTACCCAGGCCCCCTTGTGGATATACTTTTGAAAAAGTGCGTATTTTAATGTTTATGAACTGGCCCCATTCACTTCCATTGTAAGTGCCTTACTGTAACTCACTGTTGCTTTGGATAAAATTGTCTGCTAAATGAATAAATTCCTACTTAACGAATAAATGTAACTGCTATTTCTGCTTTTGTTTTTTTATAAACGATAAACGAGTCGAAGTTATTTTTCGTGGTAATCAAAATTATGCTACAAATGCTGTCGACTGAGTTTAACTTGTATTGAACCTGGTGTGAGTAATCCTACTAATCACTTTCTGTATATTGGTTAATGTGTCTAATTATATAACATTTGGGCAAAAAGCTGTCCTTCTAATGGCTTTCAACGTGGAGCATTGCGTACATTCTCTAGAACTGCGTGTCCCGACATCATAAACTCTCTTCCCACTCGGCACATCTGGTGAATAAATTCACATGACAGAGGTTTTCTACATCCCCCTTTCTTCCCCTCACACGTTTTTCTCATCCATCTCTCGTTCTGAACACAAACCAAGCCAAAGAAGTGTTTGTTGTCCTGTTAGCACCACTAGCAATGCCACATCACTACAGAGCTAAATGACTCAAGTTTGCGTAGATTCTCTGGCGAAACTTCAAACATTTGGAGCAAAGGAATATAAAACCAACCAAACACATGACGTCAGGTTGAAATCTCATTGAGGAAAAATGGGACTAAACCAGGCCGTGTTGACAAGAGGAAACTAGCAATAAATGATCATGTCATGATGGTTTACAGCCCATAATAATAGAAGCTGATTTTCCATTTGTTTGTTATGAAACTGCACATTTTGAATGACTTTGTATTGGCTCATTCTATAATTTGTCAATTGATGATAAAATCTAACCATTTCCTTCAGAAATATACCATTTTATCCATTAAGGGAAAGCATGTTATAATATCACACTAATATTTTTGCACCCCATGTTTCATTTTGCTTGGAATTGCCATGATGTTTCTTAATTGACAGTTTTTGCATTGTCTGTTTTTTTGAAGTGAGTGGGTCTTAAGTTCAAAATAATGAATAAAACATGTTAAAGTCAACATTATCTATATTTTATTTATTTTTAAATTCTAAACACTTCAGAAAAAGTTTATTTTTTAGATTGAGTTTGACATTTCAATAAAGAAAATATCTTATTTTACTCATGTCCACAAAAGTCAACTATGTTACTAAACAAACACCCCACTGCAGCTAAAAAATTACGTATCCCAAAACCATGTGACCAGCATCATGTGATGTCATTTCCCTCTGTGGGGGACATTTTGAACACATAATGGTGCATCCTTTCATTTTTTTATTCAATATTTTAACTACAATAGCATATTGTCAAGGAGTATATTAATTGACCGTCAACTATGTTGGGTACATTGTTATGGTTTCCAATATTTTTATGATGTTAACTAAAATATATATTCAAATTTGAAGTTAACCTGATCAAGAAAATGACGTGTGGTTGGCCAGGCTAGGCCTGCCATTGAAATTATGAGTCAAAATGAGGGAATGTCAACTAAGTTACCATATAGGGTCAACTATGTTACCTGTCAACTAAGTTACCCCAGGGCCAACTCTTAGGTAACATACTTGACGTGATCCTACTGTGTCCGCTGATGATAATGAATTATTTTCCATAGATCAGTTTTTTTGTCATAATTTAAGCCTGTATGTGTCAGAGGACACTGAGGGTGCGTGTGCCCTCATGCATGTGTGTGCGTGCATGCGTGTGAATCATGATGATTAGGGATTAAGGGACATTTAATTGATTTTACAAAATCACTATATATTGTTCCTTTTCAAGTTAAAACTGAGAGCTTCATATGTAAATAGTGTCATTAGTGTGAAAAAAGAAGGATATTGCTTTTTCAACTATGTTACTTTCACTGTCAACTATGTTACACCTGATTTTTTTTTATTTATTTTTTTTTTTTTACATTTCAAATAACAAGAATGCTGCTCCTGATGTCCTTCAAGGTATATTTTACATCCACAAAGGTTAGAGTTTTGCATAACTTCGCTTAAAAGTATCAAAATTATATTAAAGGCAAATTTATGATAAAAAAATATCTGTAAAAACAATTCTTAAAATTATTTTATTGCATTACTGCACATGTGGCAGAATAGACAAAAGAGCCCTTAATTATGTGTGTTACTTGAAGTGTAGCATTTAATCAGTGTCTGTAATGACATTCAGTTTGTCCGTAACATAGTTGACAAACTCACTAGGGAAAACATCCTTTCCCCAAAAAGCTTTGCTTAAGCTTGCATGTTTCATTGAAGAAATATGTTAACTTAAACCAATAGTTTTTTATTGAGAAAGCACTTTATGTACTTATGTTGACATCAAATGTACACCCAATTATAGAATGAGCCTAATGCGAATTACTTGTTGTATTTCCCTTTTGTAAATTGGATGAAAAAGTCTGTTAAATGACTACAAATAAATATTTCTTCATAGATCCTCCATCGAAGGAGAACCCATATGAAGATATAGAGTTAGAAAGTCGATGTCTTGGGAGCAGGTATCCTGTTCCCTCGTCTCCTTCCTCGCCTATTCCTTCCAAGGTATTCATAAAGCGTTTTTTTTATTAACTCTAACCACTCTAGAGAAAATTCTCGACATCAACACATCAGTATTTAAAGCAACAACAACATTTTACCAGCACTTCTTTTATAATTTCTCAACAACAGCTCTCTTCTAAGTCTGGCTTCTTCAGGCAGAACTCAGAGCGATGTAGTTTCAAGCTGCTGGAGCTGCGCAAGACTGGCAGAGACGGTGGCATCGCATCCCCACCGCGAGTCAGTCCTCCATCAACGCCCAGCAGCCCCGATGACACCCCGTGCCTGTCTGGTGACCCCTACAACAGGAGACGCAGAAAAATTCCAAAGGTATCGTCCAGGGTTATTATTATCATTTTCCACAATAAGTACGAAACGTTTTGATATAAAAACGTTTTCATACAGTGGAGAAAAATGATTAACGCAAAGGAAATAAAAACGTAAACTAAGCGAAACTTAAAATAGTGGTTGAAAAACCTAACTAAAATTACGACAAAACAACAACAAAAAATAGTTGTTTTCATAATCATCAAGCTATCACATGTAGGAATGGAAATAGTAAGGAGTTTAGCGATTCCGGTTCCGATCCGATTCCTCTTAACAATCCCGGTTCCTTAAAGAGACAGTTCACCCAAAAATTAAAATTCTCTCATCATTTACTCACCCTCATGCTATCCCAAATGTGTATGACTTTCTTTCTTCTGCAGAACACAAACGAAGAATTTTAGAAGAATATTTCAGCTCTGTAGGTCCATACAAGTGAATAGTGGCCAGAACTTTGAAGCTCAAAAAAGCACATAAAGGCAGCATAAAAGTAATCCAGTGGTTAAATCCATGTCTTCAGAAAGAATAATGATAGGTGTGGGTGAGAAACAGTTCAATATTTAGACCTTTTTTTACTACATATTCTCCTCCCTGCCCAGTAGGTGGCGATATGCACGAAGAATGCGAATCGGCAAAAACAAAAGAAGAAGAATGTGAAAGTGAAAGTGGAGATTAATAGTTTTTTGAATCAATTTATAGAAATTGTGATGAGAGAATTTTAATTTTTGGGTGAACTATCCCTTTAACGGTTTGTTTTATGCTGTAGATTCAAAAGAACCAACTCGTAGGAGTCATTCGTTCAGAATCGGACTACACTGGTCGCACTGTTTGGTGGTGCTGATTCAATTGCGGTCGTCCAAAAAAAAATGTCTGTGTTCTGTGGAAAATACACTATTATACGAGTTTGAAATTATATAAGGGTGAGTTATCCCTTTACCCATAATTACTAAAACAAAAACTAAATATATAGATACATAATAGAAAAGTGTCAATAAAATACAAACTAAACTAAAACTAACAATTCATTACTGAAACCATCTAAAACAGAACTGAAATTTAAAGTAAATCTTAAAATAGTGCTTTATTTATGAAAGCATTGGTACCATCAAACAGGGCCGGTTTAATCTTATCAGTGATTTATGGTTCTGGTCTGGCTGCTGATGGAAAGATGGGCGCTTCAGCTTTCTTCCACTGCTAATAAAAATACAAGAAAGATGTGACAGGCGGATGAGACACCTAAAAACAATCTGAAAAATGGAGGGAAAAGTAATTTTCTTCAGAACTCCTTTATCAGAGACAGTCTCGCCAAGTCTTTCACAAAGACCGTGGTTCTGTTTTTTTTGTTGGGTTTTTTTTTTTGCAACAGATGGTGCAAAAAATCAACGGCATCTTTGAGGCCCGTCGTGGGAAAAAGAAGATGAAAAGGGTCTCACAGTCAACCGAGTCCAGTTCGGGAAGAGGTGTGTGTGGGCAAGATGACAAACATTACATTTAAGCTCAATTTAGAGCCATCATTTTCAGTTAAAGCTATACCTTAATAAACAATGGTCCCTTAAAGGGATAGTTCACCCAAAAATTATTTTGGATGAACAATGCATTGTGGGACAGGCTGTGCCTCCGTCACATGTGTGTCCACTTAGCTTTATGGGCACATTTACAGTTTCGGGTCAGTTGAGTTGGGATGATAGAATTATGTTATTTTATAGCATACACGTGCACTCAAGTGTGAAAAATGACTCGCGAGTACCTGCATACTGATTCTCTAGTGACCTTTGACCTCTCTCTCTCTCTTCTGTGGCACAGTGACAGATGAAAACAGCGAGTCCGAAAGTGACACGGAGGAGAAACTGAAAGGTGAGAATAAAATTGCATACAATAGACCTTAAAGGAATGTTCCGGATTCAAAACAACATCAGCTATTTTGACAGCAACCGTCATATAGAGCTTAAGTGCACCAAAGAAAATAATTCTAACTCGTTCCTTAGTTTGTAACACTTTGAGACAAAATTTTTGATACAGTAATGTACTCGAAATGGAAGTCTATGGGGCAAGCATTCCTGAGGGTTTATTTGGGTGATTCTTAAACTTTGGGCAATTTCAGGTTCTAGAGGTTGGTTTAAATTAAAACAAAACAGCTAAATTATTAAATTATTATTATTTATTTTTTTATATGACGGTCAGATTAAATCTTACTTGGAAACCTTTTACCAGGCCTCATCATCATTTATTTTTGCTATTTTTTTTGACTGTTTAAGCCTTGTCCCAGACCCACACTTTCAATATTAAACTATGAAAATCTATAAAAAAATAAATTAAAAAAAAATCCCAAATTACGACTGTTCCACATTTGTGGAAGTGATGTTTGAAGAAAACAAAGAAAAATCAAGGTAAATATCACTTGTGAACAGAATATTTTTATTGGCCGTTATTTCCAATCAGTTATGCAAAAAGTGTGAAAATATTATTTTATTATGTGTATTTAGGATACATAAAATGTTAGCTCTAAAATTAGCCTAATGTTGGGCGTTTCCGATTACAAAGTAATCAGTTACAGCAATCAAATTACTTTTTAATAAAAAAAGTAGTGTAAAGCATTACATTTAAAATTTTTGTAATCAGATTACAGTTACATTCAATTAAAGTAGTAATTTTACATAACTTGCGCTAAAGTAATATGCATAGTACATTTAAAATATGAATTCATATGTACGTCTGTAAGAGTTTCTGTGACAGATGAAGGGTGTGCGACAATGAATGACGAGGAAATATTGACATTTTGAATTAGTGGAAAACTAAAAACCTTTCTAGGGGGGCCTGGGTAGCTCAGCGAGTATTGACACTGACTACCACCCCTGGAGTCGCGAGTTCGAATCCAGGGCGTGCTGAGTGACTCCAGCCAGGTCTCCTAAGCAACCAAATTGGCCCGGTTGCTAGGGAGGGTAGAGTCACATGGAGTAACCTCCTCGTGGTCACGATTAGTGGTTCTCACTCTCAATGGGGCGCGTGGTGAGTTGTGCGTGGATCGCGGAGAGTAGCATGAGCCTCCACACGCTGGGAGTCTCCGCGGTATCATGCACAACGAGCCACGTGATAAGCGCGGATTGACGGTCTCAGAAGCGGAGGCAACTGAGACTTGTCCTCAGTGAGTAACCATGCCACCACAAGGACCTACTAAGTAGTGGGAATTGGGCATTCCAATTTGGGAGAAAAAAAAAAGTTTTCTAGGAAAATGTATTTAAAAGTAACTTAAAAGTAAAATAATTAGTAATGTGATTACTTTTTTAGACAAAGTAATTGGATTACATTTTTAAAGAAGTAATTTGTAGTGGATTACTTATTTTGAGTAACTTACCCAACACTGTTTCCAGCAAAGAATTGTATTAAACACAATACAGAATTTGAGAAGTGCTGGAAATGACACTGTGGCTTTAAGACATTTTTTGAAAGATTGGATATAACAGCAAAGACAAGGTTAGTTAGCGATTTTATCAGACTAGTCTAAATTCTGAGGGACGAGTGGGAATTATTTTCTGTGGTAATCAATATCATGCCACAAAGCTTAACTTGTTTTGAACTTGGAACGTTTCTTTAACTGTTACATCATTATCTTGCACGAATAACCAAGCAAGATTGTGTTTATCTACATTTTACATTTCTTCTTCATAATCCTCTATTTTAGCTCACAGTCAGCGATTAGTGTCGGTTCAGTCTATGTTGAGGCAAACCGGTCGCTATCGCACTCTGGAGCGGGACTTGATGGAACTTCAGGAGAGGAAGTTGTTCGAGTACTTCCTTGTTGTGGCCCTTCATAAGACCAAAGCAGGTGTACCGTATTTACCGGAAGTCACACAACAGTTCCCCCTCAAGGTATTTGTAAACAGATTTAATTAGACGATTTGAAAGTGAACAGATCAGTAAATGTCTACCAAAGTTTTCTGAACACTTTCTGAATTGGTTGTTCATACATACTGTGTATTTCCTATTCTTATTTTCACCACTAGTTGGAACGCAGCTTTAAATTTATGCGTGAGGCTGAAGACCAGCTGAAAGTCATTCCGCAGTTCTGTTTTCCTGACTCAAAAGACTGGGCACCTGTGGACAATTTCCCCAGGTATCACTTACGCAAGCTTTACTGTCCCACAAAAACAACCTCATTACTTATTAGAAGTAGCCTTTATTTTGTCACACATTATACATTTTTGCATATATATACAGTGAAATTCTTTTTGCACAGGCAGAGCCATGATATGGTGCCCCTGGAGCAGATAGGGTCAAGGGCCTTGCTCAAGGGCCCAACAGTAGCATCTTGGTGATGCTGGGGCTTGAACCCCTGACCTTGAGCTTTAACCACTGAGCCACCTCTGCCCCTAACAAATTTTTGCATATCCCAGCTAAGCTGGGGTCAGAGTGCTGGGTCAGCCATGATATGGTGCCCCTGGAGCAGATGGGGTCAAGGGCCTTGCTTAAGGGCCCGACGGTGGCATCGTGGCGGTGTTGGGGCTTGAACCCCTGACCTTCTGGTCAGTAACCCAGAGCGTTAACCATCCCTATTAGATATTTGAAGCAGCACATTTGTGTTCATTTGTTGAAAAACAGGGTTCCCATGGTCAGGCAGTTTTTTAGATTCCCAAGCCTGGAAATGTCATGTTAAAAAACTTTAGTCAATATACATTTCCCAGTTATGCTAAGCTCTAAAATATTGAAATCCTTTTGAATAACTGAATGACTAATTTCTGAATATCTACTGGAAAAAGTAATGGGAAAATCATGGAAAAGTCATTGGTTAAAAGGTGTGGGAACCCTTGAAAAAATGTATTTCTTGCTGTTTGAGAAGTCCATAGGTACTCAATTAATCTTTTTTATAAATATGTATTAATAATATATAATTATAATACATATTTATTAACATTTGTCATTTTATTTGTTTACAAATCGTAGCAGTAAAACTGAATCATATCTGTTTTATTTAGTGAGACCTTCTCATTCGTCTTAACCGGAGAAGATGGGAGTCGGAGATTTGGCTACTGTCGACGTTTACTGGTGAGCTGCTTCATCAAGTTCTTATTACAGTTTACGTTGCTTATTATTTGTCATTTTTGTTGAGATTGTTGAAGCAAGTACATTTACTGCATATATTTGGGCTATGATGTGTTAAATGGTTTTCCTGTGCTTGGCATATATGTTATTGTGTGGCCAGCGAAATGAGATTTTGGTGGTCTCTTAGTCAGATTTGACCAATCAAATGCCTTTTAATTAGCATCTTTAAACATGTATGTGTGTGTGTTTACAGCCCAGTGGTAAAGGAAGGCGTCTACCTGAAGTCTACTGTATTGTGAGCAGGTTGGGCTGTTTTGACCTGTTTTCTAAGGTATTTCACACATTACGCCTTCTTTGCACTTTAATGTACAGTATGTTTGGGTGGGTTACATTCATCAGTATGCAAAGAGTAAACATTCCTGATTAAAAGTTTGTGACATTCTGTACTTCATTTAAAATGATTTTGATCAATTTTCTTGTATAATAATTTTTTTCTTTTCTTTGAACAATAATTCTTGTGTAATTATTTTACATATTATTTTTCAATATGAAATGCATATGAAATGTACATACGTATATATGAAATGTACATGTAAATATAAAATAATAATCAATATTATATTAAATGTATGAAATTTATATGAAATGTTAGTAGCCCCTAAGAGGTCAGGGCAGGACATTTTGTTCTGATATAGTTTTGCAATAAGTTTTGCGCTCCATCACAGTAAATTCACCATGGTTTTACTACAGTAACCATATTTTAACCTTGATATTTGTAGTGAAACCATAGTGATAATACAGGAAAATGAAAATTATGGTAATAAAAATCATAATTTTGTGGGTATCATGGTTTTACTAATGCAAATACCATAGTTTAACTATGGATTTTGGCTGAAAACATGTTTTTTCTATAGTAATATTGTAGTAACCATGACTGTTTTAGACTAACAGTTATTTATTTATTGACGGAAACCATGGTTTTACTATAGCATTATTGTAGTAACTATGAAAAGTAACCATGTGTTTTTTGTGTAAACCATGCTTTTAATACAGTATACTGTATCCATATAGTAACCATGGTATGCAAAACTATTCCGTGGGAACGCAAAACTATTGTGAGGGACGCAAAACTTATTGCAAGGGAAGGTAAAACTGTTGTAAGGGATGCAAAACCTATTGAGAAGGAACGCAAAACTTATTGTGAGAGAACTCAAAACTATTGTAAGTGAACGGAAAACTTATTGTGAGGGAACGCAAACCTTTTGTGAGGGAACTCAAAACTATTGTGAGGGAACGGAAAACTTATTGTGAGGGAACGCAAACCTTTTGTGAGGGAACTCAAAACTATTGTGAGGGAACGGAAAACTTATTGTGAAGGAACGCAAAACTACTGTAAGTGAACGGAAAACTTATTGTGTGGGAACGCAAAACCTTTTGTGAGGGAACTCAAAACTATTGTGAGGGAACGGAAAACTTATTGTGAGAGAACTCAAAACTGTTGAGAGGGAATGCAAAATTATTGCATTACCAAGTGTATAGGGTCATTAAAGTCCTGAGATATGTTTTTTTTTTTTTTTTGCCGTTTCCATAAATCATAATTTTATGTATATTTCATATCTCAATAACTTTACTAAAACATATCTGTTTCTTTGTTTATTACAAGAGAAATTAGTACTATATACATACAAATGACTACAAATGATAATAGTGAATTATCAGTATTCCATATGCATGTTCACTGTCATATTATACATGTTATTTCTTACTCAAGGTGGTGCTGATGTTTCAGTGATTGACTTGATTTACATTTGACATTGCTATTTGATGAGGAAGCAATGTGGAAGTAAACTATAGCAAGTTTAACACATGAACAGTATGATTTGACTATTGTCTTTTGGGTGTACTGCTGAAATTATTTAAGTTGTGCATCTTTTTTGAAAAAGTGCCTGAGAAAATATATATATATGTGTAACTCAATATGTGTTTGACAGCCAGTTGCGGCTCATAAAATTTCAGTGTGGAAGAAATGAATCCTGTTCTAGATTTGTTGCATAATCTCTTTGATATATAAAAATATACCACAATATATTCTATTCTATTATTTTCTATTTGTCTTGAAAAGGTTCTGAAAGTTGTACACTATCTGGGTATTTTGTAGATCCATTTGTGATAGATATATGTGCCGGGTCGCTAAAGACCTGAGGATGTAATTACGTTTGGTGGAACACCCATGCATTTAAAGGTTAAAGAGATCATTCATGAAGTATGTTAATTTCCATCTGATTTAGATACTGGATGAGGTGGAGAAGAGACGAGCCATTTCTCCTGCGCTGGTCCAGCCGTTCATGAGAGGAATCATGGAAGCTCCGTTTCCAGCACCGGGCCGAACCATCAGCATAAAGAACTTCCTGCCGGGCTCAGGAACAGAAGTGAGTTTAAAAGAAATAACAATAAACACCCCAAAATTATATAGCAGATACTGTATATGCATTTTAAAGTCAAGATGAAATGGCACTTTATTTTAATAAGTTGACATATTGCCTAGTGAAACAAGCTGTCCAAGCTTTATCTTTGGGGAATTGATTGGACTGTGAAAAAAGGAGGGGTTGAAAAATAAGAGTGCTTGTGGATGTCAGTCAAAAAGGATGGGGTTGACTATGATGAAAGATTACATAGACAAACATTTTTTTCTCTATAATAACATGAAACGATGAATCGTGCTTGTTTTTAGAAAGTAGGGCCAGTTGTGATTGACACCCATTTAAGATCAACTTCACAATTGTGTGGAAATAATATACTGTATGAGTTTGAGTCACTCTGCTTCTCTCTCTGTAGGTGATTGAATTATGTCGCCCTTCAGATTCCCGTTTGGAACACGTGGATTTTGAGTGTTTATTTTCTTCTCTGAGTTTGCGGTTACTTCTGCGAGTGTTTGCTTCTCTTTTGTTGGAGCGGAGGGTGATCTTCACTGCTGACAAACTCAGGTACAATCCCTCACTCTCACCGTGTGTTAGCCATCTGTCGCTTTGGGTTCAAATGAGGCTTTCTGACCATTCCAGAAGACTGAATGCCAATGGTCCACATTTCCATGCAATTCAATAAAAAGAATGAAAAGATATGACACTGCAAGATGGGAGAAAGTGCTGTCTGTGGAACCATTTTTCAAAGCTCAAGACTGATATGGAAAAAATGCCGTCACCTTTGAAACAAAAATCAACCCCAACTTTAATTTTTTTGGTTGGAAAAAGCAGTTAAAGTTGAGAGACTATTCCTCACATGAAGCTCTGGCTCTTTAATGAGAGCTACATCTCTTCTTAGGGATCAACATAACAGTGTTATCCTGCTCCTTTAACAGAAAGTTTGAGCTGGTGTCTAGCAAGATCAGCCATCCAAATAAATCCTGTTTAAAAACTCTGATTACCATAGAAAATATACCTTTTATCGCATGTCGTTTGCCGTCAGGTTTGGACACGGTGTGACTGTGACTGCCTGTAGCCTCCTCTATGTTTCTGTTTGATTTCTGAATACTCTGTTCAAAAAAACAAGGCTGGGCATAGAAATGCATCAACTCTTTGACTACAAACTCTTCAGACATGTTTAGTAAGTTCTGTGTTTGTAGTCGAAGAATTGATGCATTTCTATGCCCAGCCTTTTTTTTTTTTTTTTGAATGGAGTACTAGAAACATAGAGGAGGCTACAGGCAGCCACAGTCACACCGCGAACTGGCACCGGTCCAAAAACTAAAAAAAATTAAAATAAGGCTGGGCATAGAAATGCATCAATTCTTCGATTACAGACTCTTCAGATATGTTTAGTAAGTTCTGTTCTCTGTTTGGTGTGCAGCTGTGTTGTGTTCTGTTGTCACTATCACTGTGGAGGACCTGTTTTTAGATAAACAAATTAGTTTTCGCTTGAACGCCCCAATGTCGCGAGGGGGCTGCGTGAACTGTTGCTCTTGTGCCCTATCATGAACGTGCACAGGAGATCAACGGTCAGTGAACATTTTCTCTAAATAATACATTAGATTTCAGTTTGTTTCTCACCAAATCTTATCGTATACTTTAATAACAATCATGAGTCTCATGAATAATTTATTAGACTTCTGAATTATACTTTTGTGTTCTTTTGAAGCTTGAAGAGGTGGTCACCATAAACTGCCATTGTATGACATCACTGAGCACAACATTTCTTCACAATTTCTCCCTTTGTGTAAAGAAAAAGAAAGAAAGTCATATAGTGTTATAACAACACAGGGGTGAGGAAACAGTGACTGAATTGTCATTTTTGGGTGAACTATCCCTTTAAATTTGTTTCACGAATGAAGCAAGGGTTATAACATTAGTTATATCACAAATTCTCTTAAAAGATGAATTTTCTAAGATGGTGTTTAAAACACAACACTGAGCAGACTAAAATCAATAAATCATGCCTAATCAATTTTATTCAATAAAAATATTTCATATGAACATTAAACAATGCAACACCAATGACATATTTAAATGAACCATGAATAACTGGTGTGAAATTCACTGTATGCACATTTGAGCAGCCTCTTCTTCCTCTACGTTGACCTTGGAAGTTTTTTTCCACAACTCTTTTTTTATTTTTTAAATACAAGATTTTAACATTGAGAACACCAATGACATGAAATCAAGTGACAAATATACTTTTTTTATTATTATTATTATTTAAATTAATAATTACTTATTTTGTTTTGCTTTTTTGAACACTTGTTAGGCCTTACATTAATTCTTGACCTGATAAAACAAAATTACTTAAAAAATAAATGCATCAATAACTGTAAATGTCAAAGAAGTGCTGTACTAGATGAAGGGGACAGGTTGTTTTTTTCTTTTTTTTCTTTAGTAAACACAACTAATACATTCTTCTGTACTGCCATCTCCTGGTGGAAATGTGCAAGCACAGAAATTCTAAACAATAAAAAATATACCACTTTCTCTCTCTCTCTCTCTCTCTGTAGTACACTCTCTAAGTGTTGTCATGCCATGGTGGCATTGCTCTACCCGTTCACCTGGCAACACACATACATCCCAGTTCTTCCACCTTCCATGATGGACATTGTGTGTACTCCAACACCCTTCATTGTTGGGCTGCTGTCCAGCTCTCTGGCCCGTTTAAAAGAGCTCCCGCTAGAGGAGGTGAGACACTAACATACTTCTCTTACTATATCTGATCTATAGGAATGAAGCAAAACACAGCTGAGTGCACAATAAATGTAGTATACTACTTTTAAGACATTTATTTTTTGCAAACTGCTTACTATTTAACTTACTATTTAAAAAAGAAATAGTAGGCAGTATACAGTGTGTAATGCTTTATATTTGGTAAGTAATAAATTACAATTCTATTCCAAATATAGTGTTCCACATACAGTATGTTCCACGTGTAAAACTAGTGTGCATTCTATTTTTTAAACAAACAGTATGTGTAACTTATTTAATTCAGTATGCCCTGGTTGCATAGTGCACATTTTGGCAAACCTTGCATATTGTGCACAGTATACTACATACTGCTTAAGAAGTACGAATAGTATGGTAGTATGCTTTTCGGAACATAGCCAAAGAATATCTCTAAAGCTATTTTCAGTTGTTTGGCCTCTCACCTCGTGAATTTTACACCTCATTATGACTAATCTGAGAAGGAAATTGAGACTATAATTTCTAGGACGTGCTGTGAATATTCTATATTTACATTTTGGATAAACAAAGAACAGGGTTGAGCTGGCAAAGAGAAGTTCAGAGGGCGACCACGTTTTTAATATTTCTCCCTGAGCACTTCCTGTTCAGGTGGGCGGTCTGCGACCTCTGACCTCTTCACAAAAGTTGCGATAAGGGGAAAAAAATTTGATTGCTGCTACAGGAGGAAATGTCATCATTCATTCCTCTGCTCTCCTTCAGGTCCTGGTGATTGACCTTGGCAACAGTCGTTTCCTGCGACAGGTACGGTACTTTATAGCCACTTTAAATGTTGTTGTGTCTTTTTAAGTGTTTCATTTATGAATCAAAGAATAAAACTGAATTTGGCCTTCCTGATATAAGTGGATGATAAATTAAAACCTGATAAATTAATAATTGTAATTTTTCCCAGCTAAATGAGAACATGTATTTTTATTCCTTGCAAAACTGCATGCCTTTTCTAAAAAATAAAATAAATAAATAAATAAATAAAAATGAAAAAAGTATTTGCTCAGTTCAATAAAAAGTAACAATATTCAAGATTTATTAATTTTTTTACAAGCAATTGCGGAAAAATTTAAATGATAAACTAAGAATAGCTGCATATTTCTTTTTACTCTTATTTTTGTGTGTGAGCATAATAAATGTTTAATAGACCTTTTTAATTTATATTTATTTATTTATGAATGTATTTAAATATTATTTTGATTGAAAATCTAAATAAGATTCATTATACAGTACATAGAGATTACAACAAAAAGGAATTTCGATATTTTTTATTTATTTATATATCTATAATATAGTACTCGATTTTGATTGGACAATGGCGCCATCTAGTGGACTGATATTTCCGAGTAACAACCGCACATGCAGGGATTATCAGACCGGTTATCCGAGTATTGCGAGTCATCTTTCCTACTTCTCGTATCACTCAAACCAGTAAAATAATTTCAACTCCAGTACCAATATTTCATGGATATTTATTTATTTGCTAAGTGGTCTTGCAATAAGCTGGATAATGAGCAGTCAGATGATCATTTTCGCAAAATAATCACTAACAGTACTCCGACGCAAACCAGAGGTGGAATTCAGCGACTTCTTTCTTCTCACATTATTACATAATTTAAAAGTAAATTAATATTTTGTCATTTTTTATTTATTTTAGATAGTAGCCATGTAATAAGCAGGATAATGTACAATCAGCCGGTTGTTATCGCAAAATAAATTCCTTTGGAGGGGTCTGTATCACCAATCAGAAATTACGTAATTATGTGAAAAGAAAGAAATCGCTGAATTCCACCTCTGGTTTGCGTTGGAGTTCTGTTAGTGATTATTTTGTGAAAATGATCGTCTGACTGCTCATTATCCAGCTTATTACAAGACCACTTAACTAATAAATAAATATCCATGAAATATTGGTATTGGAATTGAAATTATTTTACTGGCTTGAAAGATGACTCGCGATACTCGGATAACCGGTCTGATAATCCCTGCATGTGCGGTTGTTACTCAGAAATATCAGTCCACTAGATGGCGCCACTGACCAATCAAAATCGAGTACTCCATAGACCTGTGTAATAAATAATATATAATATTGATATATTTTATTATATTCTGTTATATTCCATAATCAAGACTTCATTTGCACTTTGATTTATAGTTGACAACTGTACAACACAACAACTCTTTTTAGACCATTGAAACTCGAAACAGAAACTAAAACATATTTTGGTCTCAAATGTTACTCGTGGGATTAAGTGTGTTAAATGAACAAATTGTATTATGCTGTTTTAGATGGATGATGAGGACTCTATTCTGCCTCATAAACTCCAGGCTGCTCTGGAACATGTTCTAGAGAGGAGAAAAGAACTGGTCCATGATGTCGCAGATAATCCAAGTGGTGAGTTACTGCTGTAGAATCCTAACTTGCTAGTCAACCTCAGTAGCCAACTAGTCAGTCGTTGGATGGCTAGTTGACCATCCTGACCCATCCCTAGCTGGTGGTAATATCTTTTCTTCTCTCCTTGGTTCTTCACGGTAGAACCCGGTTCTCTCAGCACTGTGGTGTCCGAGGCATTCGTGCGATTCTTTGTGGAAATCGTGGGTCATTATGCACTCTTTATGGGCGGCAGCGACCGTGACGAAGAATCCTCAGCCTCGTCTTCCTCCTCTCCAACTCCATCATCATTCCAGCGTGAGGCGTTCCGTAAGGCAGTGACCTCCAAAAGCCTGCGGAGATTCCTGGAGGTCTTCATGGAGACGCAGATGTTTGCCGCGTTTGTGCAGGAGAGAGAGTTCCGGCGGCAGGGCCTGAAAGGTGCGTATATGGCAGTACTTACCATTATTAGGAGCTGTTTTGAAGCAAATGCGTTCTTTCGGATATAAAAGCTTGATGCAGCACCACAAACAGAACATAATACAGGTGTCTCAAGATTGGTGTCTTTTTATTTTCTCCCCTTTTCTCCCCAATTTGGAATGGCCATTTCCCAATGCACTCTAAGTTCTCGTGGTGGCGTAGTGACTCGCCTCAATCTGGGTGGCAGAGGACGAATCTCAGTTGCCTCCACGTCTGAGACCGTCAATCCACGCATCTTATCACGTGGCTTGTTGAGCACGTTACCGCGGAGACATAGCGCATGTGGAGGCTTCATGCTATTCTCCACGGCATCCACGCACAACTCACCACGTGCCCCACCGAGAGCGAGAACCACATTATAGCAACCACGAGGAGGTTACCCCATGTGACTCTAGCCTCCCTAGCAACCGGGCCAATTTGGTTGCTTAGGAGACCTGGCTGGAAGCACTCAGCACGCCCTCAAGATTGCTGTCTTAAATTTACACATTTGATTTTTTTTTACTTTTAGGGGCTGTTCACACCGTATGCATTATGGCATCCATCTGCTGTGTTTTTAAATAGTTTTTTATGTAAACGTGCTAGATGGACGTCTTTGACTGTTTAACCGCATCTCACTTTCTTTTCATGTTTTCACACAGGATTGTTGTTTTTTTTAAATGATATAAAAAAATTCTGTACCTTTAGGGGATGTTCACACCAAACATGTTCTTGTGTCTGACTGCACTGTTTTTCAATTGTTTTCTATGTAAACATGCACTAGGTATTTTTTTATCTAGTCCTTTCAGGTTTTGCAATGGATCGCCACATTTATTAGACATTTTTAAATGTTTATTGAAAGATTTCCAAAACTTGCTTACTGTACCTTTAGGGGCCGTTCACACTGAACACAACTGTTGTTTTTCAATTGTTTCTCTATGTAGACATGCACTAGACGGACATCTTTGACAATTGTACTGCATCTTTTCATGTTTTCAATCAGGATTGTTGTGTTTTTTAAATGATATATGTACCTTTAGGGGACGTTCACTCCAAACATGTTCTTGTGTCCGACTGCGCTGTTTTTTTAAAATTGTTATTCGATGTAAACATGCGCTAGATTGTTTTTTTATCTAATCCTTTAAGGTTTTTGCACAGGATCGCCACATATTTTTTAGGAGTATTTAAATGTTTTTTTTTTTTTTTTAAGATTTTCAAAAACTTGCGTACTGTATCTTTAGGGGCCGTTCACACTGAACTAAATTTAAATCAAACAAGATGGACATCTGGGACCGTTTTCTCACTGTCTTTTTAGGTTTTCTCGCAGGATTGCTGTTTCTTTTTCTGATTGACGTTTTTTTTAAAAAGTTTTTATGATTCCCCAAAAAAGGTTTACTGTACCTTTAGGGGCTGTTCACTCCAAACGCGTTATGCATCCATATTCATTGTTTTTCATTTGTATTTCTATGTAAACATGCTAGATGGACGTCTTTGACTGTTGCGCCGCTTCTCGTTGTCTTTTTGGATTTTCGCGCAGGATCACCGCATGCTTCGGATTTTTAGATTTATCCATATTAACTCACTAGTCAAATAACGTGTCAAGTAATAAGAACTTTTTTAAACACCTACATTCTGTTTTATTCATTTTGCAGCATCTATTTTTGTTTTTTAACGCAAGAATGTGTTTGGTCTGAATGGCCACTTAATGTGTAAATTTGACTGTTAATATGATTCATGTAAAAGTATTGTTTTTTTTAATCTAAAGTAAAGCGATTACTCTGTTTTAAAACAGGTTTATTTGAAGTGAGAGCTCAGGACTACCTTGATTCTCTGCCAGGCAGCGAGAACAGAGGCGTCAACAAGTTCCTCAAAGGTTTAGGTAACTTGTCACCTCCAGGTCTAATCAAGAACATTAGATATCGGGCTATAAAAATCTCTCATTCTATTTTGTAGTTTGCATTATGTATACTGTGCACAGTATGTAGAATTTAGGGTTAGGAATTGAGTACTTTTTCATTTTTATTTTTTTTTGAGAGAGAGAGAGAGAGAGAGAGAGAGAGAGAGAGAGAATTAAAAATAAAATGTAAATACTGGAACCGAATGATTTTCATGACGTTCATTTCTGTTAACAGTTTTTGAATGTATGTATAGAGTATACTATAGTTCATACAAAAAGTACAGTATATGTAACAGTAGCCAGCTGGTACGTGATTAAAACACTTCTTTATATATCTGCTACACACAGTATACAATATATACAGTATATACTGCTCAGTGTGTTAATATTCCATTCCGAACATACTGCAACTTTAATCTTATGAGTCAGTATTTTTGTTATAAAGTTTAAGTTAAGTGGTCATGTTTGGGTATTTAGCTATTATCCTCTTTCTTCTCTCTTTTAGGAAACAAAATGAAGTTTCTCTCCAAAAAGTGAAAAGCGCCCGCTATCCACGTATCTTGCTCTCACCAGAACGACTGACACAAAACAACCCTACAGGACGGGCTACAAAGGACCAATAGCAATGTCGTAGTGTAAAAACACTGATCAAAACACTACAAAAACAATCTGTCCATTTTAAATACCCTAACCACATCATCCTAATAGGACATTTGGGTGATCAATGGGTGCCCATTTCTGTGTATGTACAATACAATTAAACATGCATTAAAGTGGTTGTTCACCCCCCAAAAAATGGGTGAAACTATCCCTTTAACTCATATAATCTCTTTAAGGGTTCCCAAAGTTTATATGAAACCCCATAAAGAAGGAGTCAGGCGTAGTTGTGGGTCCAACGGTAAATTTTCTGTGAATAGATCTCTCTTTTCTCCCCCACAAAATGTTTTTAAGAGATAGAGTACAACTTCTTCTGAGACAGGAGGCTATAAATTAATTTATATTCTTTCTAGAATTAATAAGACCTTTATGATTTCCTTTGTAAAACTTTAGACTTTTCCATTAAAAGTAAATCAAAGCAAAATAATAATAATAATTATAATAAACATGTTTTTAGTTTGTTATAGACTATTTATCGTATTATGTTACACACTTGAGACCGCTGACCACTTTGGGTTTCCGAGAAACACGCCACTGTGATTGAAGTATGAAGTTTTGTTCTGGGTTAGAAACGGGGAAAATCTGGAACCTTGGAACTGCGGGTTCGGAACTGTTCTAGAATGAAATTAAAATGTTACAATGTTCTTGACCAAAACCAGGACGGAGTTGGAGATTGGAGATGTTCTTTTAAGTACATTTCAGGAACACCACTAAGATTTACTTTTTTTTTTTTTTTTTAAGTGTGCTTAATAAAGAGATTTCAATAAGATTGTATCTGGCTGTTGACTATATAATAAACAACAGAAAATAGTTTTAATCACAGATACACTGTAAGGAAGTTTTTTTTTTTTTCCATTTTCAAATGTTTAATGATTGGTGTAAAATGTATGTTTTAGGTTATAGGAACTAAGGTCCAACTCTACGGTACCAGTGGCATTAAGTGTACGTTTTTTTTATCAAAGACATTTGTCATTATAAGTCTGTGTATCAAATATGATACACAACATTTGAAGGCTCCTGTTTCACTCTCTGTTCAAGCTGATGAGCCAAATTATCTATGGTATGTAAGTTTCACATGTTTATGGCACCATCTAGTGGTTATTTGTGAAAAAAGTGGTTTCAATGTTTATATCGATCTATTTAAAATGGTGGTGGACTTGCGTGAAAAGTGACTCTTATGTTGGGATAAATGACAGCTTATTTTAATAAAGTAAAAGTGACAGTAATGATTATATTGTTACTGATATTTTAAAATGAGTATTTGTTGAATATAAGCAACTTGTGCTTGGTTCAAATTTTAGATATTATTTTATTGAAAAAGCCCCTTTGAAATCCATCTATCAAATATGATACAACAGGCTTTTGAGGAATATCTCTCAATCACTATTAAATTACATTCATGCCATGACAAAAAAATCACAGAGCTTTGAAAATTCTGGCATATACATTTTATAAGATATATTTAAAGAGTGAACTAATATTTCTGTGTATTTTCATATCTGCAGCCGGCTCTGTCATTATAAACATCTCATTATTTTACATCACAAGCTATTATGATGTCATCTCACCATAAGTTCATGAGACCCAGCGAAAAAAGTTTTACAATATCCCTTTTTTAAATGTCAATATAGTGTTTGGTGCATAAAATACATATGATAAAAACTGTTTATTGTTCATATTGTATTTGATGTGCTGAATTGAACTGTGATACATTTTAATCCATATTTATAGACTACGGAGAGGAAGTTGTCATGGCCAAACTCTTAAACATTTGGTATCTCTGAAAAGCCCAGAGAGTCCTCTGATAATACCCCAAGATTAACCACTGTAGAAAAACTTCAATAACAAATGTCCTACACACAAATGAACTGCTGGACCTCAGGAGGATAATAAACTTTAAATATGATACACACACACACACACACACACATATATATATAATGATTTCTTTTTATAGTTTGTCTAATTGTACTAAAAACAGTTTTAGAGTTTTCTGAAAATTTTTTCATAGGTCAGGCTTTACAGGGTTAATATACTTCCATGTAGTCAGTGTACATCAGATGCAGTTTCATTAGTGTCCTGTAGAGGGCTCTAAACCTGCGTTATTACAACACGTGCCTGTTGAATAGATAAAACAATCTCTCAGTTATAAAACATGTCTGGACCTTTGAAATGAAAACTTAATGGGTAAATTTCATTTGAAATATTGTTTGATATCACAAAGTAAACTTTAGCTTTTACATTGCCTTTCCACCAGGAAAAGAACACGATATTACCATGTTGGAATTCCTTGAAGTATCTTGGCTTGGAGTGCCATGTAGATTACATGGTAACCATTCAAGTAAACTAGTCTCCATAGGTTTACAAATCTGCTCAAAATGAATCTCTTTTCTCAATAACCTATTTACGATATTTTCTTCTTTTGTTTCCTCAACAGTTTTGTTTTGGTGATTAAGAAAAAATATTCAAGCCCCACTGGACTCCCCCAACACTTCTGTTTTAATATTTATCTCAACTTTATGCTTGCACATTATTTGCAGATTATAATAAAAAATAGTAGTAATAATAATAAGCACAACAGTTTCCGGACGCAGCTGTGCGTGATATTGACCAGAACAAACGCAGTCCGTCTGAATCCCTCTGGATGCAGCTTATTTCCTTTTCGCTCCTCACCAAGACTGCTCCTTTTTCCTTTTCCACCCCGGGACCTCCCCTCACGCCCTCCCTCTGTCTCTCCCTCTCTTTTCTGTCGTCTCTCTCTCCCTCCTGTCTGGCTCTCCACTTTACACTGCAGCCAATTCCTCAAATTCCAGCCTTCTTCCCGCTTCCAGGCACTCAGGCAGAGATTTCCCACTCAAAACACAACATTTACCTCACTGTCCCCTCAGACAGGTAAGTGTTTGATTTAACTATACATATTTCATAGTGGCATTTGTGTTTTCGACAATTCTTTTTAAAATCAAATCTTTATTCAAAGTAGTTTGTTCAGAAGAACTCAAACAAGCTTTCCAAATCTGTTCCTCACACAATGATATTTCAGAAAAGCCACGAAACGCGCTGTTTTAAATGACACGTTGTGACGAAATGTGATGCAACAATGGAATTTTTGGAATTGTTGGAATTTTCTCGCGAATTCCCGTGTCCCTTTTTCCTAACTCGCAGGAGCCACTTCATGCGGAAACTTTGTGAAGAAGTTTAATCACGTCATTGGCACGCCAACAATTGTTTCGCGTTTGAGTACGTTAATTATTGTGTGAATTTTCTTGATTACAAAACGTACGCAAATGTTAAATGGAAAATGTATTTAGTATTATTACTTTGATGTATTACTTGGGCTACTTATTTTTGTATTATTATGTTGTATATGGATTATAATACACTCCAAAAACATTTGAGCCTATTTTATTTCAATTTCAAATATAAGTTTTTTTGTTAAATATTACACAAATCAGTTTGGTGGAAATTATTAAATTGAAATGCGTAAATCTTAAAAATAAACTATTTGTGTGTGTGTGTGTGTGTGTGTGTGTGTAATAATAATAATCTGTAAAATAATAATTTTGAACATGCCTGTTTATTAACTGGAAGAGTAATTTATTTATTAATTTATTAACAGACAATTTTGGCTCGTATATCTTCTTTTAGGATAACAGTAATATAATATATTGTAGTAAATAATAATAATTTTGAATATAGCTGTAATTTGAATCACTGTAATCTAAAGTTAATTCATTTGTTTATCAGCAAAGCCAAACCTACTACTAAAAACCGTATTATTATAGTATTTTAAATTCAATAGTACAAATGATTCCCTTTTTAAAATTTGTAGGTATGTACATTTTCTTTTGAGTTTAAAGTCTAGTTATTATTTACATCAGTGTTTGGGTGTTTCATATTGATTTCTGTTTGGCACAATTACAATTGTAAGATAGCGACAACGGTCTGATTGTTTGGGTGAAATGCTCCACAGATAGCACCAATTTAAAAACCCATGACTGCATCAGAACTGCACCAGTTCACATCTCTGTGGCAACTGGCCTCAGGGGTGAATATTTTGGGTCGTGGAGTCTGTGCCCTGCGTGTAATACGCCCCGGGGGAAGGGGGATGTTTGTTCACGGGATGGAATATTGTAGTGGGCACAACAGGTGGAATGAAGCCGGTGCCCACCTGCTCGCAGTCATTCTGTGTCTATGACAGTGAAGATGGGTGGGGAATTATAAGTGACCCCACTCTTCCTTGTAAATATGTAAAAAAAATAATATATATATATATATATATACAAGGAAGTCTGTTTTTTGGATGTACAATGGTATGATCCTGATTTTTTTTGTTTGTTTTTTTATTACATATACTATGCTAATACCATGTAATTGCTCTTACAAAAAAGTACCAAAAAGTACCATGGTACCACCATGATTTTTACCCTGTTTTTGGACATGTACCGACATGGTACAATCAGGGTTTTCTGGACATGTACCATGGTATGACCCTGTTTTTTTTGTTGTTTTTTTTTTACATATACTATGGTAATATACTGTTGTTTGCACTTACTAAAAAGTACCAAAATGTAACATGGTACTATCATGATTTTACCCTGTTTTCTGGACATGTACCGTGGTATTACCCTGTTTTATTTATTTATTTATTTATTTTTACATATAATATTGTAATACCAATTTATTTGCTCTTATAAAAAAGTACCAAGAATGACCATGGTACTATCATGATTTTTACCCTTTTTTTTTTTTTGTTTTGGACGTACCATGCTAATACAATTTAACATTTAACCCACAATTCACTAACCTACTTCCTGAAAACATAACATATCATAGATGAAACTCAGGACTGCTGTGAGATATCAGAACTCTCATGTCAAATGTATAATATTTAATAACGGTGTCATGGCATTGTGACTACTGAAAAAAGGTATAAAAAATAAACATTTCATGCTATTAGCATGGTAAGTGCTCTTGGTGACATGACAAGTGCTGTAACATATCTGCATTTGTACCGTTAAAACCATCCTGTTGTATTAAGGTTACTACAATGTCAGATACTTATTTTAACCTTTAGGGCGGGTGCGTTGTTTTAACGTTATTATCACATTAACACGTGGTTATTACAGACACTCTGGGCGAGACACTTGCGGTGTGTTAGAAACTCTTGATTAAAGCTGACCGGCCCTCTGGCTCCACTCAGAAACACATCACCACTGTTACTGGCCAAACAATATGAGCTTTAAATTAAGCTAATATCCTGCACACGCATGTGTGAATGTGCTTTCTATCTACAGTATATATCCTCATTTTATAAACTACACTGTATAGATAGATTATAGATAGATATATTTGAAGGTCTGTGGCTATGAAAAAAAGAGAGATATAATGAGGGTGAGAGAGGCCATTAATGATAAGCTTATGAGTCTCGTTCTCCCTAAAGAGTCACACTATCAATTTACACTGTTGTTACTGTAGCCATAACCTTAAACCTCAAAATGACTTTACTTGTATACATTGCACACTAATTATTATTATTTTTATTTATTTATTTATTTATTTATTTTTTATCCCCTTTTCTCAAATCTGGAATGCCCAATTCCCGCTACTTACTAGGTCCTCGTGGTGGCGCGGTTACTCACCTCAATCCGGGTGGCGGAGGACAAGTCTCAGTTGCCTCCGCTTCTGAGACCGTCAATCTGCGCATCTTATCACGTGACTCGTTGTGCATGACACCGTGGGGACTCACAGCATGCGGAGGCTCATGCTACTCTCCGCTATCCACGCACAATGTTGATTACCACAAACATTTATTTAGAAACTTCCCTCCTTTTCTTAAAAAATAAAAAAGCAAAAAACTGGGTTACAGTGAGGCACTTACAATGGAGGTGAATGGAGCCAATATGTAAACATTAAAATTAGGGATGCACGATATATCGGTGGCCGATATATTTTTGGCCGATAACCGGAAAAATCTAAATATTATTATTGCGCTGATAGTGGAATTACCGCCGATTATTTGTCACCATTTATTTGCTTATGGCTGAGAATCTGAAATTAGCTAGCAGTTCCAGGTTAAAAGATAATAAAATGTAAACTAAAAAAAATATAAAAAATATCGGTTATCAGTATCGGCCCAGAAATTCCATATCAGTGTATCCCTAGTTAAAATACTCACTGTTTCAGACGTATAGCCACAAGACATAAACAATATGCGTGTTAACATGATTTTAGTGTGAAAAAATCACTTACTAACCTTTTCTATGTGAAGATATATCAAATTGTATAACTTAGTTGCCATGACGACGTAACAATGGCGATTTAAGCAACTTTATGATTAAAATAGCACACAAGTTTTAACAGAAGACTTAATATAAGTGCATTTATAAAAGTATAAGCGTCACATTTCTGCATTTAAACTCTCCATAAATTGGCCGCCATTCACTTCCATTGTAAGTGTCTCACTGTAACACAGAGTTTTTGAAATGAATGTTTGTGGTAATCAGCATTATGCCACAACGAACCCGGAATATTCCTTTTAAAGTTTCCAAATACTTTCTGGGGACATTTTATATTGTATTTTTAGAGACAGTTATGTATCAGACATTAGTTCCATTACATTTCATTAGTTACAGCCTCTGGAGAAATTCAAGGGCGTTTAAGTCTGGTGTGTGACTGAGTGAGTGAGAGAAAGAGAAAGAGAGAGAGAGAGTTTTGTACAGGAAGTCCGTTTAGAGCTGAAAGGAAAATGGGGGATTGAGTCAGATGCTACCATGACGCACCATTACTCACCAGCTCTTATCTTCTTGTACAAACACACGCATACACATGTTTACTTGCGTATATCCAAATAGGAGGCATAACGTAGACTTTGTTTTTATATAAAGCTCATTACAATTAATATTTTAGAGCTATAATTAAGCCTATAATTATTGTGTTGGCTTGGCAAAGCCAACAATCTGTCATTCTCAAAGCATGGTTTAGTGTTTTTCCAAAATCCCTAAACCACGACAAACATTTGTGGCTCTAACTCCTCCTCGAGCTTTCAAGCTACATCCACCAAACTTGGCACAGACCTTCAGACTGTTCTGACTCGGGTTGCTATATCTTTTCTAATTGATCAGACTAACAGTTTTCCCGTAGCAGTTGATCAAAATCCCATACACCCTGTCTACACCGGACGTGAGCGGAGCGCCAACAGTTTAAGCCCTAAGTATACTTCCATTTTGACACGAACGCACAGTGTCTGCGTACAGTCGAACGCGAGCCTGTCAAAGTATACTCCATATAACTGTGTGCGCATACACAGGTGGTTGGTGCATGAGCGCTATGACTGCTATGAGACACCGGACTTTCTCTTCAGGAGTTTAGACTCATAAAGATGTCTTTTTATTCTTGACTTGAGTTATACAAATACAGGTCTCTCCTGACCTCCTCACACACGCTTTCTTGACTTGCACATCCACTGTTGTTGTTTTTACCTTCATCTCCTGATGTTTAGTGGTGATTACATTTTCTTCTAGCACTTCTTTATGACAACAATGGCTGAAAATTAAAGTGTTGCCACCTTGTGGACCCATTAATTATTGCAAATAAATCCAGGCACATGCGCATACTGTGCGTTAAAAGACGTGGTTAGAAAAATCGAGCTATTCGCGTTCAGTGCTCGCGCACTCTGCTGATGACGAGATTTGCATCACGCGTCCTGTACGTGGACGCTCAGCGTTCACGTCTGACTGAAGTATACTTTGGGCTTTAGGGACACCTTGTTCTATTTCCACTTATCGAAAGCACATCATCTTTTTAGAACGTTTGCTTTCCATTGTAGACTGGGTAATAGACTTATGGTGCATTCACGTTATGTTGAAATTACTGTTATTACGAGATTCTAAAAACCGTTCACGTCCTAGTAGAACTCGTAATTACAAATTGTAAACTCTGAATTCTATGTAAGCTCCGACCGATGATGTGCATCAATTTTATCATTCTCGTGTGGCCACATACAGTATAATGATGGGAAATGTAGTTTTGTTGCACAAACCTGTCGCTTAATAAACCAGCTAAATGAGTTTGTGACGAGGACCAGGGTGGGGCCGGGCCGTTAGGATGGACGCCTGGCGCTGAGTTACCGCAATCAGCCGGGAGAGGGATAAAGAGGAGCCGGAGACGCCAGTTCGAGAGAGAGAGGTGCACACAGCTGCTAAACGTGTGCATTCCACCTGTTGGACTGAAAAGTCATCAGAATAAGAGAGCACACAGAGCTGTGTGTGTGTTATGGTTTGTTATGCTGAAAAGCAGTTTTATGTTGAGTTGAATTAAAAGCCTTTTGGTTGTAAACCCGGATCCCGCTTCCTCCTTTACATTGAGCAAGAGACCTGCCTTCCACAGTGGTGCCGAAGCTCGGGAATGGAGGAAGACGTGCCATCAGAGAGACCTCGCCACTGACGGAGGATCGCAACGCCGAGGAGACAATCGATCCGGTGGTTCTGGAGCGGTTCATCATCAGGCTACCGGAAGGGACGGGTTCCAGTGTCATCGCCCGGCATCGCTGAGGACAGTTGTGCAGCTGGCTGAGGACCGAATTTTTTTGCTTCTGTTTTTCTTTTCTCTCTCTCTCTCTCTCTCTCTCAGGCTCTCCCACTCTCTTTCCCTCCCCCCTCTCCCTCCCCTCGTCCTACTCATGATCCCAGGAGGTGGGGAAGACCAGCTGGCGGAAGGACGGCCGAAAGGGCAACACTTCCCCTCCAGGAAGGGGGTGGGGTAAGTCAGGCCGGTTGGTTCCCCGGCCTGAATCGGGTGTTGGGGGTTTGTGACGAGGAGGAGGGAGGGGCCGGGCTGTTAGGATGGACGCCTGGCACTGAGTTACTGCAATCAGCCGGGAGAGGGATCAAGAGGAGCCGGAGACGCCAGTTCGAGAGAGAGGGGGAGGTGCAGCAGAATGAGAGAGTGCATGGAGCTGTGTGTGCGTTATGGTTTTGTTATGCTGAAAAGTAGTTTCATGTTGAGTTGAATTAAAAGTCTTTTGGTTGTAAACCCGGTTCCCGCTTCCTCATTTACGATGAGCAAGAGACCTGTCTGCCACAGAGTTTTATTTTCTTGCAAGCTTTATCGTTATTCTACATTAACAGTACAAATAATTCATACAAACTAAACTGTACAGTCAAAATCCTCAAGTAATTCCTATTAGTAATAATTGAATTATTACTAATAGTATGTTGAATTTCAGTATATCATGAGCCAAAAAAAATTACGAACCATATCGAGGCACAACTTGATATTTAAAAATTTGCAACATTGTTTTTTGTCCACGTGAACATAAATGAAATGACCCATCAAACATCATAATCTCTCTATTGCTTGATTTTACCCTTATGGATATGAGCCTTAAGGCACAAAATCCTTGAAGTGCTTGAATTTAGCTCTTAGAAATTTAAGTACTGGAATACCTGGAAAATCGCCTTGTTATGATGAAAAGAGCTTGAGAATAAAACGCCATTTCTTCCGTGTAATGTGTGTCCATCAAAGATGAGATCCACACACTCCACTTTTATTGAATAATGTGTCTTATAATATTCTTTCTGTTCTTTGCAGTCATATAAAAAAGTAAAAAGAGATAATAATTTTAATCAAACATAAGACAGATGCTATAAAGAAAGCAAGAGACTTCTCTGTCAATAAACCGGAACACTGTCCCGGGTCTGTGAGATGCACATTGAACTTTTAAAGTGACAGTAGCATTTTAGCGCTTATCATGTTATTACTTATAAACTGTACACATTATTTTAAACAGTGACAGCTAGTATTATTACACATAAAATTTCATGATACCTTGTCATTTAAGTGTTATTATATCGAATCGAGATTATATTGAATCGTGAACCTGACCTCATATATCAAACCGAATATAACCATATCGTCCCATATATAAAGTATGTACATGAAAGCAGTGTGATCATTATCATCGCAAATACTCTGTAGAATCTTTTTCGGAATATACGTTTCTTTTTGTGACTTACTAAATACCATTGTCTTGTTCTAATGCTCTTTAATGTGTAAATGCACTCCTGTTTTTATTATACTCTTGCATTCCTCTAATAAAAAACGTACTTATACTCTGTGAAGTGTTCCCTGTTCACATACATCCTGTTTAAAATAATAAAACAACATGACATTGTTTTTCTATACTTCATCATCCCTGAGTAATGATTGTAAGGTGAGGTAGGTCTGTTTAGATGAAGTATTTGAGATGAATTGTACATAAAATAGGCCATAATAATTCCACGCTGTGGGCACTGCCATTGAAACAGACTGCAGCGGAAATTGTTTTACGCTACTAAGTGAAGCTTCCGCTCTGCGAACGCGGAAGTGTGATAAAGGCCTATACCTTTAATCTGCTTATAGACCTCATCCTCACTAATTCTAATTCGTTTTCGTTAGACAACGCAGTTTTCAGTTTTCGCCATTTTCGGTGGAGGAAAATGCCATTTCAATACGAATGAGAAACTAAAATGTATTAGTGTGGACGTGGTGTTGTCACATGAGGCTTTTTCAAGCCTAGATCAAAGTTTGTCTTGACAGACTTTACCTATCTAGTTATAATTTAAAATTTAACTCACCTTTAACTTGTTTCTTTCTTTCATAATTTAGTTTCCTCGCTTCAAGACTGGCAGAGCCCCTCATTTTCCCACCACAGCCATTCCCAGATCCTCTGCACCCCAATCAGTATCCGCTAAGGCATCTTGCGCTCTCCTTTCACCACCCTGTCGGCCGAGTGGATATCAGCGCCCTCCCCAGGGGGTGCTAGCGAAGAGCTGAACGAGGGTTTGGATAAGCCACTAGAGAATGATGCAGAAGGTGTGTGGAGTCCAGACATCGAGCAGAGCTTTCAGGAGGCGCTGGCGATCTATCCGCCCTGCGGACGACGGAAGATTATCCTCTCCGACGAGGGCAAGATGTACGGTATGCTCCTCCCCTTTTACCTCTCTGCCATATCTTTTGTAGTCTATGGGTGAATTCAAATGCACAGTGTTTAATTTCTGCACCACTAGTGGCACCGAACGTAATTACAAAAATAATGATTCCAAACAAGTTTCCCACATTGTTCAGACAGACAGGTTTTGCTTGTTTTGATTATTGG
The DNA here is from genome assembly GCF_019703515.2 of Myxocyprinus asiaticus. Classification (NCBI taxonomy): domain Eukaryota; kingdom Metazoa; phylum Chordata; class Actinopteri; order Cypriniformes; family Catostomidae; genus Myxocyprinus; species Myxocyprinus asiaticus. The sequence continues at coordinate 3,101,701 of NC_059389.1, read as the reverse complement.
GGGGGTTACCTCCCCACCTCCACCCCCCCCCCCCCCCCCCCAGAATCCCCTGCTTTTATTTAAATATATATATAGATATAAATAATTTATGTATGTGTTTCTGTGTTTGTGGGTATGACCTTTACTATGACTTTAAATGTCCGTCTGCGACCGTGCCGGGAGGATTACCTGTTGATTGGCTGGTGTGAGGAGAGGTGCGATAGAAAGGATGTACACAGACTGTCATCACACGGCTACCACCCTGATCAACTGTGAAACTTTATAAAGCTTCATAAACTGTCTCAATATCACTGTAGAGGGTTAGGACAGGCAGCAAGGGAGGTTCATAGAGGGCAAAAGAGGGCATTTGGGGTGGGTCTGTCAACCCCCGAGAGTTGGGGCCTTGGGTGAGCGGCGGTTTGGGATGGGCAAAGCTCGCCCGGAATGGCACACCGCGGGAGTTCAAGGCAGCGAGTGTGTAACCCGACACGAGAATGGACGTTTACCCTTTGAACATGTGCGATTGAGAGGGACAAATAAACACAAAAGGGGGGAGGGGGGCGGGGTGACAGTGAGGTTTGCACCTGTTTTTTGCGAGTTGCGACTCTGAACCGCCGTTTGCGTGTGTCTGTGTTGTCTTTCAGTTCACCTCCAGCTGCTCTGTGTTGCCTCTCCCTCAAGCGATCAGATTTACACCGGGATTACACTGAGCTTGGTATCACCCACCATCAGCTCAGACAAATCATTCACCACTGTTATCAATCAATAATTATCAATAACACCTAAGTCAGCTAAAGCTAAAGTTGACCCAAAACTGTAAATTCTCTCATCATTTACTCACCCTCATGCCATCCCAGATGTGTATGACTTTCTTCTGTTGAACACAAATGAAGATTTCTAGAAGAATATTTCAGCTCTGTAGGTCCATACGATGCAAGAAAATGGTTTCCGGAACTTTGAAGGACTAAAAAGTACATAAAGGCTGCATAAAAGTAGTCTGTGACTCCAGTGGTTAAATACATGTCTTCAGAAGTGATAATATAGGTGCTGGTGAGAAAAAGTTTAAAGTTATAGTTAACTATAAATCTCCACTTTTACTTTCACTAACCCATTCTTCTTTTGTTTTTGGCGATTTGCATTCTTCGTGCATATCGCCACCTACTGAGCAGGGAGGAGAATTTATAATAAAATGTACTTACATTTTGATGTGTTTCTCACCCTCATCTCATCATATTGCTTCTGAAAATATAGATTTAACCACTGGAGTCGTATGGATTACTTTTATGCTGCCTTTATTTGCTTTTTGGAGCTTCAAAGTTTTGGACCCTCTTGACTTGCATTGTATGGACCTACAGAACTGAAATATTCTTCTAAAAACCTTTGCTTTCAGTAGAAGAAAGAAAGTCATACACATCTGGGATGGCATGAGGGTGAGTAAATGATCAGAGAATTTACATTTTTGGGTGAACTATCCCTTTAAGATACTGATATTGAACCAGTCAACTTGCCATTTCCAACATTGGGCCCTATTTTACGAGCGCAAGCGTTACGCGCAACGCAATGCCTTAAGTCATAAGTGCAAAGTCAATGGGCATGACCATGAAGTTTTGGGCGCAAGTGGGCGCAACGTAAATTACACTTCAAACAAAACTAAAATATAAACAAAATAACAAAGTTGTCAAAAAAATCAGTCCAAATCCAAACATTTCACTCTGTCCAACTTCTTCCACTGGCCTCTTTTGCAGTGACTTAAAAATCACGACAGTGGGGGCAAAAATACCAATATAAATTAGATCATAAATACACTTGTAAATATAAACATAATGATAATAATTGAAAAATAAGCCATGAACTTTAGATAGTTTAACACAATCTCATAATTATTCATTTTTCTCAAAACGGCTACAACAGTGATCCTCAGGGACTTAATTTAATTTTCCAGATATTTTCAGAATTTGGATATGAACTTTATTACCACCTGCTGGTGGAATCTCCAAACTGCAAATGCAGGAACTGAATTTAAGACGTGGTATTGAAACGTCTTAGCGCAACGACCAAGTTCTTTGGAAAATAGCAAATTGCGCTTTGCGGCTCTTCATTTACATACAATACACCCACGTTAGTGCAAACACTCCCACCCACGCCCACATGCGTTTTGCGCTAGCACAAAAATTGTCCGTAGAATTAGCTCTCTCCCTGAAACTGGACAAGATGTTGTTTACGGTCGTAGTGCGTAGCACTGTGCTTTGCACACTCACGAAAAAAGAGCCCATTATCTTATTAAGGCTGAAACATACACTGCGCAAGTACGTGAGCACAGACGCTTCTAGTTACACAAGCTTGATTTTGTGTGTTGTTGCATTCTAAAATGTGTCTGCAGTTCATAACACAATGCAAGTACGCTTTGCATTCTCAATGTTGCCACATGGGGCGCTATTACAAACATTAGTGTGAAATGCTCACTTCAAGGTGCGTTTCTCTTTCAAGCCAATTATTGTCATAATTATCTGAATAACAACATGTCCAGTTTAATCGCCCCCTTGAGTACTGAGGTTTGTTACCAATACAGTTACGCAAAAACGCACGTAATCTTTGTGAAGTTAGACTGTGTGTTGGCAATGCATTGGTTAAGCGCTCACATCTGCATACACATACTTGTGTAAAGTATATTTCTGGCCTTGTTATCTGCAGTTATTTGTACATAAAGCATGATTCTGGCACACTTACACAGTATTTTCATACTTCTGCATAAACACTGAAACGTACAATAACAACGTATTGACAGCAACCCTTTTACGCATGAATAACTTTAGAGACATACAAATCTTTACACTGCAAAAGTCATTTTTGTAAACAGTATTTATGTCTCATTTTCCAGTAAAATGATCTAAACATCCTTAAAATAAGATACATTTACTTCTGAAAATATATGTAGACTTTACCGAGAATAAATCTTGAAATATGTTTATTTTTCTTACCCAATTGGCAAATTGTTTTTCATCTATAAAGCATAAATCTTACAAAATGTATTGAGGTTTATGCTTTAAAAGGTTTATGCTTTAAAAAAAGTACTACTGTCATAATTGATAGAAAATGTACAAAATGTATAGTACTTCAGTTACCGCCTGCTTTCCTTGAGCGGTAAAAGTACGATTTATAGTTTGCCGGCAAACAAATTCTTTGTTTTGTGAATGAAGCGCAATCTATAATGAGCACAATTAACATAGAAAGGAGGCGTGTGTCTGTGAAATGAATGACAGCGACCTGATTTAAATACTGAAGATGCATCAATATTTCAGCCCTAACTGCGCATGCTTAAACTAAATTGCGGGTCGTAAGTAAATTTTATGAAGGTTTTTGTGCTGAAAAACCACACAGGAAAGTGGCGCAACTGTTTAGTGAATTTGCCCATGTATGTTCTTATATTATGCTTGTTTTAAGGATGTTTACTTGAAAATAAAACTAAAATACTGATTAAGATTTATTTATTTATTGCAGCATACGATTCCTTGCAGCATATGAAACTTTGAGTTTCATTCAACCTCATGCAAACTACTAAAGTCACCTTTTCTGAAGCTTAGTTTACATTCCTGTTAATTAAAAACATGTTTAACACTTCCACATTTATTTAATGCAGTTAAAACTTATTACCAGTTCTCATTAAAAATGATTTCCGGTTGTTTTATTACTGCAAGCAGTGGAGGATTTAGGCATGGGCGACATGGGCAGTTGCCCGGGGCGGCATCTTGCGGGGGGGGGGCGGCACAAGGCACCCACCCGTCAACAACTTTGGAGGCGTTTCGAAGCGGGTTTCGCCCAGGGCGCCATACAAGCTAGAACCCGCTACTGACTGCAAGTCGCTGTTCATATAAACGGCAAACTTTGTACTTTTCATACTTTGTGCATTTCTGTCACTGGTCAACCTGTTGAAAGTTATGTCCATAGGAGTCATTTATGGGTGGGACAGGTGGAACAGGTCCTTACCACTTTTTGCCTTGGCCATTTTTTGTCCCCACCACTTTTTGAAATAGCTTTCGTCAGGTAAGTGTCTAATGCAGAAGAAACATTGCCAGTTCTTAAGCAGGAGTTTTAACATTTGCAGATATAGGGATAAAGTTGTCAACTGGAATATGTGAAATATTTATTGGAGCACTTGAATTGGCCATCAAAAATGACAACAGTAAAAGAAAAACAGTAATAGATGATTTTAAAAATTAGCTGTGCATAACCTAATTAATATTCATGAGTTTTGTGATGTCACAAGCCCCCCAAAGCTGTGCCCACCACTTTTTAAGTCGAAGTTACGCCCATGGTTCCTTTACTTCCCTCTGTTTCTTGCGAGGAAACCGCCTGTTCCTCATCATCCTGAGGTCAGGAAGCGGAGCAAAACGTTAAAAACGTCTTGATCTCAAAGTGACCTCAAGCCAACAGTGTTTGGCCAAATTCAGATAGAGCTTCATTCATAGCTGCGTTTGGCCCCAGCAATTTCAGACAATCATGCAAATAACGATAATTTACAGTGCTGAGTGTTAAAAAATGACAACAATTCCCACAATGCTCCCATGACCCTTTTCCAGAGGGCGTCCGTGCAATGCAAAGGCGCCTTATAAACTGTTGAATGCATGTACGTCTCGAACATTCCTCCACAAGTTTGGTAAATGAGCACATATTTTGAAGAACACTAAGTGTTTGTGGCATAATTTTCATTGCAAACTCATTGGCTATTGTGTGTGTCACACATTTGAGTTATTATCCCGCTAAGTGTAGCACCGTCACAGAGATTGTCTCGCTTTTTGGTGCGCTGGGCTAAAACAGGCTTTGCCAAAGAAAACATTCCTTGGCTTTCGTCCTCACTGTACCGTAATGCATTCACCCACTGCACTCTCACGACCCGTAAAATTACACACAGCCGTTGAAAGGAAATACATTTGACATGGTTTAATGGCTCCCAAGCATCCCGTCGCAAGATAAGTACCCACATTATGGAACACTTCTCCACCTGTTCAAAAGTTGTTAAAAACTCAGGACTTGTCGTTAAATGGACATTTTTCCATGTTCGTGAAGGAATATGTGTTTTGAACGAGAAATCTCACCTATGTGAGACTGAAAAATTATTTTTTCCATGCAACATCTTGGTTTTCCATGCAAACTGAAAGTTTGCATATTGTGCACAGTATACATACTACATAATACAGAAATAGTGTGAGTAGAATGGTACTACTCCAAACCCAGCCTGCATGCAGGAGTCAATGGGTGTATTCACATGAAGTGTTGCAGAGTTTGCCTGAACTTTACTGCGGTTCGATCCTTCATTAGTGGCCTGATGTCAAATGAGAGAGATAGATAGAGAGAATGTAAGCTCTCTCTCACATAGTCTTGAAGTTTCACAGGTATGTTGCAGATTGGTTTTTGTCTGCGGTTTGTGAGCGCTCTTAATGAGTTGGTTTGTTTTGTTGTCAGTCTGAAAAGATTTCTTGCACCTTTTTTTGCCAATGGCGCGGTAGGGTTGTGACCTCTCGTGGCCATCAGTGGAGGACACTTGGGTGTTGCTGTGGGGGCTTGATGGTCACACACACACACACACACACACACACACTCCCATGAACGTCTCGTCTTCGTGGAAGAACCTCAGAATTTCTATTTAGTCATTAACCTCCTGAGACCCGAGCGTGACTGCTGTGTGCATTTACCATTCCCCTTTTTGATTTGTAATTAGTAGCACCTAATAAACATGAAAAAAAACAAACATCCTAGAGCAAATCGTTTCCCTAAAAATTGATGCAGATTTTTTTTAAATCAAATTGTTTATTATGTTTCCAGGAGTGTTAGTAATTCATGTTTTTAAGACGTTACAGACATTACATCAGAAATTAGCAGAATTAATTCTAGGGATGCACCAATATGAAATTTTTTCCCAATACCGATACCGATTTGAACAAAAAACAATTGACCGATACCGATATTTTGCCACTTACCTTATTTTGTCATCAGATCACTGTTTTGCTCGTGAATTATTATTTTTTAAATATACAAAGTGTTTCAAAAGCTTTTTCTTTGTTCTAACAATAAGTAATTTCCATTGAACATGGATTGGATCTGTTGAACACATGACAGGACAAGTTTAAAGTGAGCAACAATGAAAGATACCATTTTTGTTTTTTTCCGCTCAAAACAATAAAACTCACATTTTACATGTTAGTACTGTATATAATAGAGCATCACAAATTCATATCATGCATATGTTTGTCAACCACCATCATGGAAAAATAAAAAGTTACCAAAGGAACGAAATGCCCTTTTAAGGTTTATAATGGTTTAATGGATAATGGCAAATGCCATCCAGACCGCTAGAGGGCGCCACTTGCTTACACAACGCTGACTGAAGAGCTGATTGCAGTCTATTTTTAAATGCAGCCATTCAAGCTTTCAGTGTGCAAGAACTTATTGCGATTTAATTCTTAAAAGGAATATTCCGGGTTCAATACAAGTTAAGCTCAATCGACAGCATTTGTGGCATAATATTGATTACCACAAAACTGAATTTCGACTCGTCACTCCTTTTCTTAAAAAAGAAAAAAAGCAAAAATCTGGGTTACAATGAGGCACTTACAATGAAAGTGAATGGGGGCCAATTTTATTTTTTACGTTAAAATTAACTGGGTGGCAGAGCATGTGGGTGAGGCCGGAGGGAGTGAGGGGTGCCCAGTGAGGAAGGGTAGCCCAACGATTTCGCCCAGAGCTGGGTAGCAGCCGTCCTCCCGGGCTTAGCTCACCGCGAGTGAGGCCCCCTTCCCTATGCATCGACTTTTTCAAAAGTATAACCACAAGACATAAACGACATGATGTGTAAACATGATTTTAGTGTCACTTACTAACCACATCTGTGAAAAGTTAAAGCCAACTTTGCAACTTTGTTACCATGATGATGCAATGTCAACAAACCCTAAAACCCTAAAATGACTGTAAAAATGATGATTTAAACAACTTTACAGCTCAAATAATACATGAGTTTTAACAGAAGAATTAATGCAAGTGATGCATAGAGATAACTGCATAGAGAGCTATAGGATGCTCCCTTGCTCCCTATTTAGTGAATGACTTAACCTCCAGTGTGCTGTCTGTCTGCACTGGTCTCAGAACAGTTTGAAATGCACCTTATTTTCATCCTAACTCCATATAAAGCCTCTGAAAGCAACATTTTCATCTTTTGGATGCACCCATGTGATAATGCACAGTAAATATCGGAATGCATTTACTAATGTTAATGAATAGAACCATATTGCAGAGATAACAAAATAAAATATAATAAAATGTATATTAAAATGAAGCAAAATGACCCACAGATGTGTTGAAAGTTATTCAAATAACTAACTAACATGTTTTTTCAACTTTTGAGGGAATAATCCACGAATAATCCCAAAATCCACGTATGTGGACATCATGTTTATCAGCACGATGACGCACGAAAAATGTATGAATTTTTTAAAGCGGCATATGAAATGAAACTAGAGACGCTACTCTTTACACTCAAACAGGTTTCAATGAAAAAACTTAAAGAGGTTTCTTACCGGAGGCACTTTTGTTAGCGCTGCACCTGTAGAAGCGCTTCACGGAAATCAATGTCATGCTGTTGTGTCACGTGACTCGGTGCGCCAGAGGTTTAACCTTTAAATGACCGTCTAGAGTCTTGTGAACTATATTCAGTCAGTTTAAATGATTTAAATTATGCGTTGCGTATAGCGAAGCCAAAACACAACGTCCACGCATGTGTACGCGGGGTCGCACAAGGTTAAGGTGTCAAACGTCTGTCTGTCTGCTTGTCCGTCTGTCATCATTTGCTCACTAAAACGAACAGATTGCAACGTTTTTACTTTTTGTTATACTTTAGGGACAAAACTGTCTCCAAAAGTTATGTTATTCTGACAAAACCTTTCTTTTTTAGGGGTAGGGTTTGGGTTGACATTACAATGAGCTTTATATAAAAACAGTAGAAGTCTGTGGTATATCCTCATTTAGATAGCAAGGTAAATGTGTGTGTTTGTGTTAGTTGTTTATTTGAGCTGAGCAGATGCTCGACGACTCACAGATCAGGAATGACAGGAATGTGAAGAGGAGGAAGAGAGAGAGAAAGAGGTTTTCATTTTAGGGTGAACTATTCTTTAAGGACCTCACTGGCCTTTTAAAACATACACTGTCCCTATAATCATGAAAGATCAAAGATTTATTTGTGGAAAATCTGCACGCACACGTACCACATCGAGCCGAATGCGAGATCTCGCACTATGCCTTTAACACGCTTGGCATCTCAAACTGAATCCATCCACTTTTACTGGCTGACAGAAATGCCCCCCTTAGATCACCAAAGCAAAGAACTGAGGAGTCACCATTCAATGACACTTCCTGTAGCTCAGATCTCCACCTTAAAGGGCTAGTTCACTCAAAAATGAAAATTCTGTCATTATTTATTCAACCACATGTTGTTTCAGACCCGTATGACTTTCTTTGTTCAGTGGAACACAAAAGGAGATATTAGGCAGGATGTAAGCCACAGTCACCGTTCACTTTCATTGTATCATTTTCCGGCTCATGAATTATGACTTTTTTATCTCATAATTTTAACTTTTTAATTCAAAACTATGATTTTGAATCTAATCCTTTGTATCTCATAATTGACTTTTTATCTTAAAATTATGATTTTGAATCTATAAATTGACTTTTTATCTCATAATGACTCATAATTTTGTTTTTTGTTATCTCATAATAATCACTATTTATCTCAAAATAATTATTTTGAATCTAATCCTTTTTATCTCATTATGACTCATAATTTTGAATCTAATCCTTTTTTATCTCATAAATATGACTTTGTATCTCATAATTGACTTTTTTCCTCTAAATTATGATTATGAATCTATAAATTGACTTTTTATCTCATAATGACTCATAATTTTGTTTTTTGTTATCTCATAATAATCACTATTTATCTCAAAATAATTATTTTGATTCTAATCCTTTTTATCTCATAAATATGACACTTTTCATAAATATGCCTCATTATTTTTAAATGACTTACTAAAGCAAAAATATTTTATGTGGCAGAAATGGCCTCTCATAATTGACTTTTTATCTCGGAATTATTATTATGAATCTATGAATTATGCATTTTTATCTCATAAATATGACTTTGTATCTCATAATTGACTTTTTATTGCAAAATTATGATTTTAAATCTATAAAATTGACTTTTATTTCAGAATTGGGATTTTGAATCTATAAATTATGAGTTTTTATCTCAGAATTATGATTTTGAATCTAATCCTTTTTATCTCAAAAATATAACTTTGTATCTCATAAATATGACTATCTCATAATTGACTTTTTATCTTCAAATTATGATTTTGAATCTATAAATGTACTTTTTTTTATCTCAGAATGACTAATTTTTTTGTAATCTCATAATAATGACTATTTATCTCAAAAGTATGAATTTGAATCTATAATTGACTTTTTATCTCATTATGACTCATAATTTAGATTTTTTATCTCAAAATAATTATTTTGAATCTAATCCTTTTTTATCTCATAAATATAACTTTGTATCTCATAATTGACTTTTTATCTTAAAATAATGATTTTGAATCTATAAATTATGAGTTTTTATCTCATAATTGACTTTTTATCTTAAAATTATGATTTTAAATCTATAAAATTGACTTTTTATTTCAGAATTGGGATTTTGAACCTATAAATTATGAGTTTTTATCTCAAAATTATGATTTTGCATCTAATTCTTTTTATCACAAAAATATAACTTTTTATCTCATAATGACTTATTATCTCAAAATTATGATTTTGAATCTATAAATTGACTTTTTATCTCATAATGACTCATAATTTAGATTTTTTATCTCATAATAATCACTATTTATCTCAAAATTATTATCTTAAATCTAATCGTTTTTATCTCATAAATTTGACTATCTCATAATTGACTTTTTATCTTAAAATTATGAATTTGAATCTATAAATTATGACTTTTTATCTCATTATGACTCATAATTTTGAATCTAATCCTTTTTTATCTCATAAATATGACTTTGTATCTCATAATTGACTTTTTTCCTCTAAATTATGATTATGAATCTATAAATTGAGTTTTTATCTCATAATTGACTTTTTATCTCATTATGACTCATAATTTTGAAACTAATCCTTTTTTAATCTCATAAATGACTTTGTATCTCATAATTGACTTTTTATCTCAAAATTATGATTATGAATCTATAAATTGACTTTTTATCTTATAATGACTCATAATTTTGTTTTTTGTTATCTCATAATAATCACTATTTATCTCAAAATTACTATTTTGAATCTAATCCTTTTTATCTCATAAATATATCATTGTGTGTCATAATTGACTTTTTATCTCAAAATTATGATTTTAATTCTAATCCTTTTTATCTCATAAATATGACACTTTTCATAAATATGCCTCATTATTTTTAATTGACTTACTAAAGCAAAATATTTTATGTGGCAGAAACGGCCTTTCAATACTTTGATTTATGCATTTGCATTTCTTTAAAAAAATCCATCAAATTGAATTGAGTAATCTTTAATAAAATAAAATAAAATAAAATAAATATTTTAATTTGGTAACACTTTATTTTACAGTGTCATTGTTATACATATTACATGTATTGACTATATTAATAAAAGTAAATTATGCATAATTACAAGTAGGGGTGTACCGATTCACTCGTTTTCTCGATGCATCGATTAGTAATCCTGCCGATACATATGCATTAATATCATTTTTGAATCGAGAATCATTTGTGTTGGTCAATAATCGATTTAAACGATTTCTAAACTGTTAAATCGAATGAATCGCGAGTCAGAAAATCAGTATATAATATTTTCGATTTATATTAATATTTTCATGTCGATTTAAATGAGACATGCAGACGTCTTTTCTTTCATTCTCAGCTAGCGCATCCTGGAGCGTGCACCCTCACAGACACGTGCTGCACTCTTCCATCACCCTTCACGGGATTGTGCCCGCTCTCTGTTCCGACCGTAACTCTCACTGAAACTTTTCCTGAGCAGCTTTCAAAGTCTTTCAAGCACCTTATTTCAGATCTCTCCTCGGGATGGCCACTGTCGCACGAGAAATAAATTCATGAGAATAAATTAGCAAAATTCAAAACACTGCCCCCAGTGGCCAAAGTGGTAAGTGTTGTTGGGCATATGGACACTTGTGAGCTCCATTTTCCTGGTGAAATGTCCACAGAGGGGCACCAAAGCGAGTTGTGAAGCGAGTTGTGTTCAGCTGTACTGGCTGTAATAGATCTTTTTCACACTCCGGGTTTTGGAACGCGGACGTAAACGGTTGAAGGGTAAACTTCGACAGTGGTGAATGGGAGTGAATGGGAGATTACAGCAAATATTATTTTCTCTTACCCATTTGCTCCAAGACCAAAAGAAAAAATCCACTATTACGTTTGAACGACTTTCCAGAAGAGAAAAAAGAAATAGAGAGCGGTGGATTAAGAGATTCAGTTGGGACAAGATGCCAAATTTACAGTCACCCTCTCAGCAGCTGTAATAGAAACCCCCTCTCAGCTGTGGTCATTCGTTTTTTTAAACTAATTCCAGGGTAATATAACAATAAGCATAATGTTATAAACTTACACTCAATATTTAAAAAATTTATAATATAATTTTTTTTGCAAGATTTACACTGCTAAATAAGGCCAGAAACATCTTTGAAAAAGGTCTATACATTGAAGAGGAAAGTATATTTTATAAACTGTAACCCCAACCCAAACCTAAACCTAACCATCTGTGGAGTAAAAACGTAATATTAGAAGGAATGGGAGGCCTGGGTAGCTCAGCGGGTATTGACGCTGACTACCAACCCTGGAGTCGCGAGTTCGAATCCAGGGTGTGCTGAGTGACTCCAGCCAGGTCTCCTAAGCAACCAAATTGGCCCGGTTGCTAGGGAGGGTAGAGTCACCTGGGGTAACCTCCTCATGGTTGCTATAATGTGGTTCTTGCTCTCGCTGGGGCACGTGGTGAGTTGTGCGTGGATGCCGTGGAGAATAGTGTGGGCCTACGCCTCCGCGGTAACATGCTCAACAAGCCACGTGATAAGATGCGCGGATTGACGTCTCAGGCACGGAGGCAACTGGGATTCATCCTCCACCACCTGGATTGCGATAAGTCACTACACCACCACGAGGAATTGGGCATTCCAAATTGGGGAGAAAAAATACAATAAAATAATAATATTAGAGGGGAAAAATGCAACGCAGAATCACGCTCATCACTGATTATGCAAACGTGATTACTTCCTGGTTTAATGCAACATTTAAACCTGGTTCTCCTACGCTGCTGACGCAATATGCTTTTAGTCGCGCCACAGGGGGAAGCTAAACACGCTGGTGCCAATGCAAAAATGTCTGATAGGGGATGACGCTTGTCGGTGAGTCTGCATAATGTGGCCGATCCTAGTGTACTGGAACTATCGGAAACAACATGCCGACTTCCCGTGTGATTATACAGGATAGATTCAACACCATTTGCCTCTCTGGGCTGTCTGATCCTCTCATCATGTCACACAAGGTCATTTATCTGCCATTTTTGCCAGAAAACAAACAGAGGGTGTTTAAAGGGCAAAAGGGGGCGTTCAGTGGTTCTGCAGACATTTGCGGCCATAGAATGAGTATATTGAGCCGTCTTGGCAAGTAACCGGAGTCCAGTCGGACAAATGAGCCCAGAGATTTACAGGAGGCATTAAATCATATTCTACAAACATTGACATACAGAGCAACTGCTACACCTCATTGCGCCGTCGCTATCACTTCACCTACTCGTCCAATGTGACCCTTCAGCAAACACACACACAATCTCTTGTATCTCAAATTTTGCATTCTTTTATCATTTTATAAAAATTGTTTTATAGAAACTGTATTATCAGCATAACAATCTGAGTGAAAAGTTGAACAGATATTTTCCATGAATTTAAGAATATCTTAATACTTAGTATACTTGAAATAAAATGTCTGACTCCTTTGTTTTGCTATGGCTAATTTCATAGCTAACATTTAATGTATCCTAAGTACACATAATAAAATAATATTTTAACATGTTTTGCATAATTTGTCAAAATTACAACTTGATTGGAAATGACGCCCAATAAAATCATTCTGTTCACAAGTGATATTAAACTTGAATTTTTAACTTGAATGTTCTTCAAACATTCACTGATACTTTTGTCCACTTGGTTAACAAGTACACTAACTTATGAAGAGCACCTGCTCAGTCGGGCCATTGCAGCTGATTAAGACGTGCGTTTGGTTCAGTAAACATTCTTACTTTTGCAATGTACTTCCTCAATCAAAAATGGGTTGCGAATGCCGTTGTGTGTTGACTTAAATGTTTACAACTGTTTTGTTTTGTTTTCAGGACGGAACGAGCTGATTGCACGGTACATCAAGCTTCGAACAGGGAAGACACGAACCAGGAAACAGGTACAGAGATTTGGATTCTAACACCTACTCGAATTCTAGAATGTTTAGGGAATTTCTGTGAAGAAGTGCATATATGTTTATACTAGTGCTGTCAGACGATTGAAATGTTTAATCACGATTAATCGCATAATTTTTCGTAGTTAGTGCTGTCAGTCGATTACAATTTTTAATCGCAATTAATTGCATAATTTTTCGTAGTTAGTGCTGACAGTCGATTACAATTTTTTATCATGATTAACCGCATAATTTTTCGTAGTTAGTGCTGACAGCCAATAACTATTTTTTATCACGATTAATCGCATAATTTTTCATAGTTAGTGCTGTTAGTTGATTTACATTTTTTATCGCTATTAATACCATAATTTTTCATAGCTAGTGCTGACAGTCGATTACAATTTTTAATCACGATTAATCGCATAATTGTTCGTAGTTAGTGCTGTCAGTCAATTACAATTTTTAATTGCATTTAATCACATAATTTTTCATAGTTAGAGCTGTTAGTCGATTAAAAGTTTGTATCACTATTAATCCCATAATTTTTTGTAGTTAGTGCTAACAGTCGATTACAATTTTGAATCGCGATTAATCGCATATTTTTCATAGTGCTGTCAATTGATTCAAATTTTTTATCACTATTAATCGCATAATTTTTCGTAGTTAGTGCTGACAGTCGATTACGATTTTTAATTGCGATTAATCACATAGTTTTTGTAGTAAGTGCTCTCAGTCGATTACAATTTTGAATCTTGATTAATCGCATAATTTTTCATAGTTAGTGCTGTCAGTCGATTCAATTTTTTTTAATAGTGATTAATCGCATAGTGTTCGTGGTTAATCGTGGTTTGAAATGCTTACATTTGACTCTAAATATACTTCTTTTCTTGTCCAAATTCATTTATTTCCATCTTAGGAAAGAAAACAAACAATATGTAACAATATAATGCTTTTACATTTTCCAAACAAAGCCTTTCAGAGTATAAAGATGTAAAATAGCACCAATTAAAGTAACATTAAATGTTTCCCAAAGTCTAAGTGGGAGTTTGACTTATTGAAAGAACTAGTCCCCACATAGGTTGCATATTAATTGCAGTAGGCATTAAATCTCTTAAACTCTTATCCTCCACAATATTAATCTACCTGTAAACTGTGGCTATCCATTTTCCTACAGCAATCGTAAAATCGCATTCATGATTCATGTCAGGGCGTCAGCGCCACTTTGAACTCCACATGAAAAGTGCTTGCAAACAAAAACATCTCATTCTGCATTTTGGTGATATTTAAGACTTGATGCACTTCTGTGGTAATAAAAATGCACTTGACATAGGATGAAAAATACTCAGTTTCTGTCACAAGTCCATTAAATAGCGCTAAGAGCTCCTTCCTCCATCATTTGATCAGTGTAATGACTCCGGACAGAAACTTCACAAAGGTTCTGCGCTTCTAACAAGTGTTTCTGCTGGTTTCTGCTTATTAGCCGTAAATGCGTTAATCGCGATTAAGAAAAATTCATGTGTTAAACTTTTTAAATGAATCGCATGCATTAATGCGTTGATATTGACAGCTCTAGTTTATATGAATCTGTGATCTCTGTGCACTTTAATCTTTCACACTAATCCATATAAAATTGTGTTTTCTGTCCTGGAAAAATCATGGAATGCAATAAAATCTTCAAAAGTCACAGACATTTCCATAGTGAATGTAATTTTTTCTAGTTTTGCTCGGCACGGAGAAATTACTATTTGTGCTTATTTTAAAAAAAATCCTGGTCATGGATTTTATGGTAATGGGAATTCATTGGTCAAAAGGTGTGGTAACTTTCTGTTCCAACTAAACTAATCAGATCGGTCAATTAATTTTGTTTGACCACTACATTACACATTAATGGTAACAGGAAGTACACTAAATATGTCCGACTGGGACTTAGAGACAGAATTGTCCTGTTCAGCTCCCATACTGACTTTTTCCGAGTGTAAATGTTTGGCCCCTGAGGTCCCCCATGCTGAAATGGACTTCAGCAGCGTGATTTATCACACAGTTGCGAGCGGATCGAATATCGGTGTGTCTCTTCAGCACCTCGCTCAACCCCCACTCATTAGACCCACAAACAACTGCTCCCCGCTCCTGTGCCCTGTTACGATCGGGGGCACATCACAAGCTGTCGGGGTGGGGATATGGAATTCGATAGCACTCCCGCCGGCACTCAATATTGTATGATGTCACTCAGACCTTGTCACATACTGAGTCTTAAGCCCTTGGAGAGAACCAAGGTGAACTTGTGGCCCGAGGGCAAAATGTTGGTGT
Source organism: Myxocyprinus asiaticus (assembly GCF_019703515.2). NCBI lineage: Eukaryota > Metazoa > Chordata > Actinopteri > Cypriniformes > Catostomidae > Myxocyprinus > Myxocyprinus asiaticus. The sequence goes on along the minus strand of NC_059389.1, from coordinate 3,085,886 downwards.
TTCGATAAACTAGAAACATCTTGCTAGTAGTGCACAGAGAGCACAAACGTCTACTGAACAAATGAGGTCAGGGTAATCGCTGAGATGTGCGAAGACTGCAGGAAAATAATGTAAACACCTGTTGGTCTTGTACATTTCACATCAAACACTAATAGACACAAGTTTTATATGGCTAGTAGAACTTTACAGCTAAAATAATAAATAAGTTTTAACAGAAGAATTAATGTAAGTGCTTTTATAAAAATTATAAGCTTCACATTTCTGACTTCAAACCCTACAAAAATTTACTCCATTTACTTCCATTGTAAGTGCCTCACTGTAACCTTGATTTTGCTTTTATTTAAGGAAAGGAAAGGGACGAGTTGAAATACATTTTTGTGGTAATCAACAAGATGCCACATATGCTGTCGATTGAGCTTAACTTGTATTGAACCCGGAATATTCCTTTAAGTACCTTGGTATGTGAATATGGATATTGTATATATCAAAGGGTCATGGTTACTTTCTGATACCATCACTGTATGGTAGTACTTTTTAGTAAGACTTAATAAAAACATTTGTAATTTTTATTTTGTGTTTTCCGCAGGTGTCCAGTCACATTCAGGTGTTGGCGCGACGAAAAGCTCGGGAAATCCAGGTGAAACTCAAGGTACCTACTCTGCTAATGCTAGTCACCTGCTTACAAATTAGCACCATTAACACATCTTAACGAGTGAGCCAAAGCATTTGTGCATGCTACAAAACGAGGTTCAAATTGTGGATGAAGTTCATTTATAGCCTAGGCACTGTTAAGATAAGAATTTAATTGCTAGCATTGGTATACGTCTTATTAAGCACACCATGTTGCTAATTTTCGAAAAACGTCTGACCTCTGGCAGTATAAAAGCGAATCTCTGGCTTCTCTAATATCGAGCCCTCTCCTTGTGCACTCCTGTCTTTCATCATACAGCATAGTTCACTTGTTGGCCGACAGCCATCTTGGCGCAGCTGTCCAAACGCGGTACATGTCACACGGCTAAGACTGACAGCACTTTTAAATACGTTTCTGCAACTGAGAACTGCAGCAGACACACACATGGCCATATTTCAATTATGCCTGCAAGGTTTGCCCGTTCAGGGCTGAAGAATGCATTGGCGAGACATGGTTCAAGGACACAACAGTTGCTTGGGCTAGCCGCGGCCGAACGTGACCTCTCTATCGGCGGTTACATGATGCAACTTTTTGGTAGTTTTCCGTAAGTTTTATCAAAGACCTATGCAACTACTGTTGGGCAGTTACTATCTAAAAGTAGTGATGCTTCATTGCAAATAAATATATATATAAGATATTAAGAGGCCCAATTTTAATAGTGTTATGCCTTTAGCGCAATGCTATGTGATAAGTCATATGTGCAAAGTCAGCGGGCATGGCCATCATGTTTTGGTATTTTCGTGCAAGCATGCACTAAGCCTATGTGCAAGAGCGTTGGTGAAATTGCACGTGCAAAGTGCTAATGGGCTGGGTCAAGTGCAATTTAATTCTGAGGTTTTTCTTCAATTGCAATGCATTAAGAAATAGGGACAAACAAACAAATTATGGTTTTAAAAGTGATTGATAGCTCTTTAATATCATCTGCTGGTGGAATCCTCAAACTGCAAATGCAGGAACTGATTTAAGACTTTGCGCCAAGATAACATGTACTTCTCAGTTGTCTTAAACAGTGTTGGGTAAGTTACTAAAAGAAAGTAATCCACAAAAAATTACTAACTACTTCTATAACATTGTAATCAGATTACTCTTCCGATTACTTCATTGAAAAGTAATCGCATTACTAATTACTTTACTTTTAAGTTACTTTCTAAAACACTTGTCACAAATATTTTTAATTTTTCCACCCAACAAATTCAAAATAATGTCTATTTTCTCCTTGTTCATTAACACACACCCTTCAGCTGTCACAGAAACGCAAACAGATGTGCATATGAACATATAATATTTTTTGTAATCAAAGTAATGTACTTAAAAGTAATTACTTTCATTGAAATCCAGTAATCTGATTACAAGATTGTTGGCGCATGCGCCGGTTATTGACTGTACTAAAAGAGTATCACAAAGCAGCTGTAGTGGGCATACATCGAACACAATCGTATTCACTCGTGGTCAGAAGAACATACTCAGAAAGGCAACGCGGTCGGCCAAGCACAATCCGATCCGGAACGCAGAAAAACTAAGTATACCTGGGCCTTTAGGAAAACAGCAATATTCGCTTTACGCTACTTCATTAACATACAATATACACACAGTTTGTGCGCATACACCCAAAGATAGCGCAAACACTCCAACCCATCCACACTTGCATGGGGGTGTGTCCGTGTCGCCCCCGGCAAACGGCCCGTGCCACCCTCGGCAAGATGCTGCCACAGGCGGCTGCCATTGTCGCCCATGCATAAATCCACCACTGATAGCTTGCTACTTTTTTCAACAATTAGCAGTGTAGTATGATACAATTCTACATAGCTGTTTTTTGTCACATTCTTTTCTTTATCGCTTTGTTTTCGATTCAGGTCTAGAAATAATGGTGTTTTCCACTTTTTTTGGTTGCATTTAGGGTAAACGTATCTTTAAATTCTGTTGAACACTGACAACTACGAATGTACTTTTTTTTTAACTTTCTGGTAGTTGTGTGTAGTGTTGCTAACTTTTTTTTTAAGATTGCTTGAATGTAATTAAAGGAGCAGCTTGTATCTTGAAAGTTGCACTGTTGGATCAAGCTGGTTTTAAACAGACTTGACTTCTAGTAAAATACTTAAGGAGTCTCAAATTTACATCCAACAGATCACAAATACACATTTGTGTCTTAGTAAAAATGATTTGGAGTGTAGCAGATACAGGAGTTGCGTCTCCACACATGTTGTTTTCAAAGCATGGTCTCCTGTTTCATGATGTCTGAGCGCCCAGTTCTTCATTTGACCTCTAGGTGAAGGAGTCAACTTGTCAACACCACCCAAACGCTGCCAGAGCTGTAAACTTTATATAGTCTCTGTACCCTCCACCACACATATACTCACATGTTTACTTAGCTTTCTATAAATAGGGACTTCCCATTGACTGTAAAATAATCTAATCAGTGCTTGTTTAGGCAGGCATTACTTTTATTATTGCTCTTATTAACGGTTTGTGATTTAAACAAACCTCTAACCCTAAGTATTCAAATTAGGTGTGTAACTTGGTGCACATTTGTGCTACAGACATGAATGTTAGCTACCTCAAAAAGTGTGCTATTACTATAAAAAAATATCCAAATGACGGACAATGTTTTGAATTATGACGGATTGATAGATGTCTTAAAATCATGGTGCTCATGCGCAAGATTCTGAGAAAAACAGTGAGATGCAAATTTTTTAGTAAACCAGAAAAAATGGCTATAATAAAATACTTTTTAACCCTTTAAGCTCTAAAGGTGTTTTTAAAGATTTCCTGTTTCAGTGGCATCCCAAAATTAAAGGGTTACAACTCGACAAAAAAACAAAACAAAAACAAAACAAGGAGGGTCAAGTGTTTGGTTTCATTGTAAAGAAAACTTTTCATTTTTTTAATGATAAAGATTATGATACATTCTGAGGCTCTCAGCCTATGAAACTGCTGAAAAAATTCACAAAATAAATTGAGCCAAAATATTACTTTTTCCCCCGTATTTTTCTGATATGACATTATATACCTCAGGGTGTAAATAAGGTAGCTCAGAAAAAACTGCTTTTGTTTTGTTCCCAATCATGTCAACTGTAACTGAGAAAACTTTGTGTTGATGCAACAAAGCAATCAAATAGCATTACAGAAATAATTTATTATAGTGTAAAAATATTCTATGTGTCCAAAATCCTCTCCAAACAAATAAAACATTACAATTGTACATAAGAACTAATTACACATGCAAACACAACAATGACTTAAGGTTTGCATAGTATGCAGACACGATTTTAGTAATGAGATTTCACAGAATGAGTTCCATTCTGTGCCATCTGAGTCATCATTGAATCTGTGTCATGTACTTGGCGCCATCTCCTGGTGGCCATATGTAACATTGTGCTTCATGTGGATTATCTAATGATCTACACATCTGATTACCTTGTGTGGGCTCGTTTAAAAGATAATCACCTCCTCTAAGTAATGGTATGTGATTTTATATGTTCCATTTATTTTATGTGAAGTTATAAGCGAATACGAGGCATATAACAGGACAAAGACATATACTTAGCTATTATTTGCTAGATTTTGGTCTAACAGACAGGCTGGTTGTAATCTACTCTTTGAGAGCTTTCCAACAACATATGACACATGGCTATTTGATGAGTTTTGGTCAAAATGTCTACATGCATTGTAAAGTAGAGCTTCTAAGCTTTCAAACGATACCTGTTTTGTGTTGGTCAAGGCTGTAGTTATTAATATATTGACTCTTTTTTTTTTTTTTTCGCGGGCCCATATGAGCTTAAAGGGTTAATTTAAATATGCATGTATTAAAGATGGCACAACACATTCTACCATCTTGTATAAATATTTTACTATTTAAATAATCTTTTTTTTTTTTCCTGTTACAGTAATGAGAATTTTTGGTTGACCTACTTTAACATTACTTGTCATGTTCAAATAAACAAAATTGTTTTGCCCATTTTGCAAACTACACATTTATTTATACTGTTCCACATCTCATTGTCTTATGAAAGGACCAGGTGGCTAAAGACAAAGCTTTGCAGAGTATGTCCACCATGTCATCTGCCCAGATCATCTCCGCCACGGCCTTTCAGAACAAGATGGCTCTGCAGGGGCTCTCGCGGCCGGCCTACCCGACAGCTGGTGGGGTGAGTGCACCCAATTACACCAGTCTTTTTGATCACTTCTGTTAGCTTTCCATGTGTCTTTGTTTTGGAATGAATGCAAATCTTCTAATTGATGTCTTTGTTTGCACAGTTTTGGCATGGAGCTCTCGCAGGACAACCTGCAGGTCCTGAAGAGTACGTTTGTGTATTTTAAATCTGAAGTTTGTCAGAAATTCAAGTTCTTTTGTAACTGAGAGACACTGACGATGGTTGATGTTACATTTGATTCTCTTTTCCAAACAGTATCAAGCCCTTTTCCCAACAGAACTTTGTCATGCAAGCCACCGGCCCGCCATCTATAACAGGTCTATACTTAAAAAACAAAACAAAAAAACAATGTTTTTATGTCTGTATATACTGTGTGCATATAAAGACAGTTTCTTCCCCAATGTTAGTCTATTTCCAAGTGCTTTGCTCAATAGTTTATCTTCTCTTCTTAAGGTTACGAGAGCGCAACAGGACTTTCCATGACCTCAAATGCTCCCCCCTGGCAGGGTCGAAGTATCGCCAGCTCTAAACTGCGCCTGTTGGAGTTCTCTGCTTTTCTAGAGCAACCTCAGGATCCCGACACTGTACGTCCTTTATGGTTTAAATCCTAACGCTTATACTTACCAAACCTGCTCATACTTGAGTACATTTTCACATGTTTCTCTTGCAGGTCAACAAACATCTGTTTGTACACATTGGTCAGTCTAACCCTACGTATAGTGATCCGTACTTGGAGGCCGTGGACATACGGCAAATTTATGACAAATTCCCAGAGAAGAAAGGAGGGCTGAAGGAGCTGTTCGAGAAGGGACCGGTGAACGCTTTCTTTCTCGTAAAGTTCTGGGTAAGAACCAAACAAATGTATCTCAAACCATGATAGACTCTCTTTGTTTGGACCATTTTTTCTTAAGTGCAGAGGCAAAAGTAAGGTAGTCATGGTTGTGCAATGTTAGCCAGTTATAGATGTACGTAGCTAGAAAGTAACTAGCTAGCGTGGCATTTTCTGTTTAAAGTGGCACAACATAATTGAGATATATGGTAAATGTTTTGACTAGCGTTTCTAATTCGTACGTACTTCAATCTTCCAACATATTGCTTATGGCTTCAGGCTAATTTGGATTTGACAACAAATTAACAAGAGGTAGACCGATATATCTGTTTTACCGATTAATCTGTGCCGATATTTGCTTTTTGGATCTATTGATTATCGGTAAAAATCGGTGCCGATAGTTGACGCTTAGCTTTATTTTGTATTCCTTCGTGTTCCTCTGTGGCAGTGGATTTTCTGGCGTTTCGCATTAGTTCAAATGCACGTTAAGGTGATGTAAACGATTTGCAAAACGATGACATGTTTTGACCATTTGTACATGCTATCGCACACTCAGAAGACTTGATGTGACTGGCCCAATGAAAGGACAGACTGTGGCATACAATTGTTCAAACAAAACTCTTGACATTCGGAAGTGTTTAACCCACAGCTGGTCTTGAAAGTGGGTCCTCACAATCCACCAGAATAGTTTTTAGCACGGGAATCCCAGGTTTGTGACAAATGGGCATCTCATCAAATTCAGCCCTCATTATATTAGATAATACACTTATACTGCGGCGTCTCCTGGCAGCATTTAATAAAACGAGGCACAATTGCTTCAATCCTATAATTAAAACTCTCCTTGAAACAAGGAGGTCATTTAGCTGCTCCATCATAACAAGGTGACTCCCTCAAAATAATGCGCATGACGTAGTGGATGGAAACACGCAATGTTTCGTATTTTCTTTAGTCTAATTTTTAGACATCTCAGTGGAAATGTAGCTACTGACATCTTGTGGGGATTTTCTGTATCTAAATCTTTCATCATTGACAATAAATTGAATATTTATTGAATAGTGTTATAAATTGAAGCGAGGGCATGCAAAGAAAAATGTGACTATATAGAAACACATAAACAGGTCTCTTCAACTGGTGAATATATAGGCTATAAAAGGTTTAATTTGGTAAATACTTAAAGCTGGAGTATGTAGGGGGTCCTGGGTAGCTCAGCGAGTAAAGAAGCTGACTACCACACCTGAAGTCACAAGTTCGAATCCAGGGTGTGCTGAGTGACTCCAGTTTGGCTTCCTAAGCAACCAGTTGGCCCAGTTGCTAGGGAGGGTAGAGTCACATAGGATAACCTCCTCATGGTCACTATAATGTGGTTCTCGCTCTCGGTGGGGCACGTGGTGAGAATAGTGTGAAGCCTCCATATGCGCTAGGTCTCCACGGTAACGCACTCAACAAGCCACGTGATAAGATGCACGGATTGACGGTCTCAGACACGGAGGCAACTGAGATTCGTCCTCGGCCACCCGGATTGAGGCGTTGGGAATTGGGCATTCCAAATTGGGAGAAAATGGGGAGAAATAAATAACTAAATAAAGCTGGAGTATGTAATTTCTGCAACACTAGCGCCACCAAACGGAATTGCAAAAATAAACGTTGTTTATAAAACAGCTTTCTGAATACGCCCCTTGCCTGCAGTTGTTCAGATAGTCCCGCCCCCAACTCACACCACTGAGTGTGCAGAGGTAGTCAGGTAGGCCATCCAATCATTGCATTTGGGCCGATTGAAATGATTGGACATGCCTTTTACAAGCCTGTGACTGCCACAGATAATGTTTTTTTTTTTTTTTTTTTTTTTTTTTAGTATCAGAGCACTTGATTTATTGATTGCTGTCAGGATGCAAAGAGACTTTCAACTAGCATAACAAAAAGTGCTTCTGGTATAAATTGCATACTCTAGCTTTAAATATAGAGCATTGTAACAGAGCCAAGTTTTCATCATTTCAAAATAAGAGTCCCCGGTGTGTTTCGGGCTTGTTTATAGTTATTTTTTTCCTACTAAATATTATTGGGATTTTGGTTAAACAATAAACTGCATCTGGGATTTTATTCATTTTGGACTCTTGTAGCCTCTATGTCAATGCCCGTCAAAGTAAGGAAAGACTTTTTTTTTTTTTTAACTTTTGACCAATTAATCGGTTATCAGTCGATAGTGGATTTTGCAAATAATGTTAACAAGGGAAAGGGAAAAGGCAGATAACCAATTAATTATCGGTCGACCTCTAAAATGTCAAAACAAAACTGTGTGCAAAATTAAAATTAATTAGCTAAATTTGCTCAATTATTTTTAAGCACTAGTTTGCGGAGAAATTACATACAATTACACAAATTTTGCATGAAACGCTGTTCTCAATTCATAGTACTTCCGTAATGTGACGTAATTCCAAGTGAAACAGGATATTAAAAAAAATAACAATGTTGCGCATGACTTTTGTTGATCAGTAATTGGCTGGAAGGTGAAAAGTGGTCTCTAGGGAAGGTGTTGATACATATAAACATATACAAGAGGGCTTGGTGCCCTCGTTTCAGAGGTGGAGCAAGTTATTATGACAGTATATGTTGATGAAAGATTACGAAGACAAACATAATGTGCACTGATGAATTGTGCACAATAACACCAGAAATTTCTATTAAGAAAATAAATATAGTCAATTTAGATTTCATGTTGACTCTACGTATGACAAATTCCGTAACTACTTCCAGGCCATCATTTTTAAATGTGCTAAAAATGTGCACTTTTTAAGAATAGTTAACACATATTAAAAACAAAACAAAAAGTTTATCTTGTATTGTAAGTCTGTTTTTCTTGACACTGGCCGCAGTGACCCTCAGGTGAAAGCTTGCAGATGACAGAGGAAGTGAGTTTGGGGATATTGGAGGTCTCTGAGGCATTTATCTGGGAAGAGTGACATGGTCTGCTCTTTCATTGGAGAAATCCGAGCTTGGGCACCTGTCCCTAGTGCTGTTACACCCCCTAAACCACACGCAGAATCTACTTATAGAACTGGCACCCTCCAGAGAGCGAGAGCGAGCTACTTAAGTATTGTTCAAGTGCTTGTTTGTTGCCTTATTGAGTTAGCGAGATTGTGGTGGGCTTGTACAGTCCTATTATGGAAGTAATCTTTTTTGTTACAATAATTTGGTCTTTTGACATTGGACCAAACGTCTCCTCACCAGACGCTAGGAAAGTCAAAAGTGCTGGTAATTCGGTACCATACTAACGGTAACTATACCAGTTTTTCTAAAGTATCTGTAGTGCCGAGCACCGACAAAATTCACAACCTGAGTGCAGATGATAGGCCAAGTCTGCGTCTGCTTTCAAACACTCACATGAGCATTTGCGCGCTACTGCCTTGTGGTAATGCAGCTGCATGCATGATTGTCCAAATGCACTTCTTCTTCAGTCAGTTATGTCTTAAAGGTGAAGTGTGTAATTTAGGAGCCAATAGCGCAACCAAACAGAATTGCAAAAATAATGGTTTCCCAAACACTATCACTGGTTGACATGAAAAAAAAAGCCTTCTTTTCTACAGAAAAATGGATATGTGTCAAAATGTTTGATCTGTGCATTAGGCCTAATAGACCTGCCATGGCATTTTATGTTGTGGAATGTTAATCAATTAATAATATTAATGAAAATATTCGCTTTTAATTTATTTACATGTTTATTATTACTGACTGTTTACCGTACATGAATGATAATTTGGAAAAACAAAAAAACTTGTTTACAATGTTTACTTATCCCTCATGTTTACTTTTAATTGTTTATATTGTAATACATTGTAGATAATTGTAGGAGTGCACATTTTATTTCCCTTATTTGTTTAAATGAGCAGCTGGAAGCAGTGAAGCGCAAACATTTCAAAATAAGAGTCCCAGTGTATTTCAAAGTTAAAGTGCCTTTAAAGTTAAAAGTTAGGCAAAGTTCTATGCATAAAGTGCATCTGGAATTTAATTCAATATGGACTCTTGTGGCCTCTGTCTGGCCCTTCCCATTACAGGAAGAAAAGACTAAGAACATTTAATATAGGCTACTAATTTAAAAACACTATTGGCAGACTAACTGGCTTTCTTTCAACACATTATCAAATCAGCACAATCCAATATCGGTCAACCTCTAATTTGTATTTATTTATATAATGGTACATAAACCAATTTTAATGTGATATATATGTGTGGAAAACATGTCTTGAGTATTTTAAACTTGCATATACCCTGTTTTACTGATAAACAATATTAAGGCCATATTGAATGTGTGCACCTGTCTCTTTAAGTAAGAGTCTGTGATACATGATTTATTTTGAGATTGTGTTGGTTTGTTTTGGTATGGAGATATGGTATTAATTTTATTTGTTCAGGTCTTGGAAAAAGGTCTTAAAAAGTGTTACGTTTGATTTGAAAAACTCTGCAGCAACCCTGTATAACCATTTAAATTTTTATTACATCTTTTGCATTCGTGGGTCGATTTTGACCCGGGCATCAATTATGGCTTTACAAGTGATATTATGTAGATTTTTTGTACATCTATGGATTAGATTTTTACTTACAAACACTTCACTTACATTTAGCCTCTTTCCCAAACTCTCTCTACACACATACACATACACACATACACACCCACACACACACACACACACATACAGTCACACACACACACACACACACACACACATACACATACACACACACACACATACAGTCACACACATACACACACACACACACACACACACACATACAGACACACATTCCTGTTCAAAATAGACATGACAGATGTAACAATCATAACAAATAAACTAAATCAAATGTACTACTGTCTAAAGGGGGTGTGACGAGAGCAAAAGTTCATGCACACAGTTTAAATATGACTTGAAAGAGGAAATTGTCCATATTTTACTCTGCAGTCATCTGATGCATCAACATTCAGCTGTTCATGACAGTAAATGGAATAGATTAGCTTAAAAACATAGTAAAGAAGTATTAATGTTGTATACTTGAGTTGTACAGTTATGAGTAATAGGAAATTAATTCAGATTACTAGTATGTGACGAGGAGGAGGGTGGGGCTGGGCCGTGACTATGCACGCCCGGCCCCCAATCGGGCTAATCAGCCGAGGAGAGGGATAAGTGCAGCGGAGCGCGGCAGTTCGGGAGAGAGAAAGAGCCACATGCAGCTGCCATGTGTGTGTTTGTGTGTCTTTTTGTTTAAATTAAATATTAATTTGACTGTTCAGCCGGTTCCCCAGACACGCAGTTGCCTGGTCCTTGATCACTCCTCCACCCTCTGGCGGACGACAGCCGCTACTCCCCGGGTGGACTGGAGCCAGTCCTCCGACCCCTGGCGGAAGGAACGCCCCTCCGCGTTTGGCGGCTGGTCGGGAACTCCTCCGCCCCAGGCAGCGGCTCCACCACTCCAGGAGGCTGGCAGCGAGTCCCTCCTCCCCTCGCGGATGGCGGCCGTTCCTCTGCATCCAGGTGGCTGGCAGCAACTCCTCCGTCCCCCGGCTGATGGCCATGGCTGCTCTTTGGGTGGATGGCAGTGGCGAGGACTCCACGACACACAACACAAACACACACATGGCAGCTGCATGTGGCTCTCTCTCTCCCGAACTGCCACGTTCTGCTGCACTTATCCCTCTCCTCAGCTGATTAGCCCAATTGGGGGCTGGGCGTGCGTAGTCAAGGCCCAGCCCCGCCCTCCTCCTCATCACATAGTAATTCTCACATTAGATGTTAATATAAATTGTATATTATGTTATATTTAGATACAATTTCACAGAAATGTTGATAAAAAAGATGTCTTCACATGTATCACACTGGTTTCGCTGAAGTTAATGTATATTTTAAAATGTTAAAGAAATTCTACATTTTATTATTTCTAAAAAATGGCATATTAAATAATAATTTTATATTGGTCAGTTTACATGCCAAAAATATCAATCTTTTTACATGTATGAAGAGTTAAGAACCTGTTAAGGACTTACAATATAGTTTTAGATGAAAACCATCGGGTTATGAATGATTTATAAGCTTGAATTAAGAATAAATGCACCTTTTCAAAACACATCTTGAGACACCTATTTGTTGCGTTGCGTCTAGCTTTTTTAGCTCAAGAATGTGTGTGGTCTGAACAGCCCCTAACACACGCATTGTTCATTAAAAGGCATCTGCTGAAACCTTGATCAGAGCCCAAGGCCTTTCATGTGTCTGGAGACCATACAGGCGTTCGTGAAGTAAGATTAGATATATTAAATCCATTAAGAATGTCACTATAAAAAACAGCATCAACATCGGTAGACCGCCGTTTCCTCTGCTCATAAGTATAGGTCATGACTTGGGCATCCTCAGGCACAGGTTGTCATGGTGACATTGACAGGCCCGCCAGTGTGTTCTCCAGAGCTATGGCATTCTAGATTAAATTTCCACCCCAGCTACGGCCACCGTCTCACACCACGCCTCGCGGCCCTGTCCTAACCGATCGCCATGCGCTTTTGAAGTGCGCTCGGAATCGGATTTGTGCCGGTCGTGCTAAATTGTTACACAGGCAGCTGGACGTGGTAATGCGATTTGGAGCGTTGCAGGTAGTTGATTGTAATTGGATGAATTCCCTCGCAGAGAGTGAGAGTGAAGCAGGCGAGTGCCGATTCAGCGGACAATGAAGATAAACGAGGGAATAAAAAAGAGAAGGGGGATGGAGGTGGGGTTTAGGGTGGAAAGAGATATGGTAGTGGGCTTTTAATGGGACGTTATGAGAATGTGGGCGAAAGGGGAAAAGGTGAATCTGTTTTATGTCTGCTGTGCTTTGAGTTGTGTGATGTTTTAGTGGCTTTAAAACTGCCCTTTCGGCTTTCATTGACCAATTTGTTTATCGTTGTTCATGAGCTGCTATTTGTAAGCCTAACACTTTTATTTTGTTGAGTGTAAAGGCTGAAAAATACTTGTCAAAAGTGCCCATAATTTAAAACATTGGGGCAAAAAATGGCCTCGTAATGTATTCCTAGGTAACATCGGATATAGTTCTAAATATTCTATTTTAGGCCTAGTTATGCATTTTACCTCTTGTTAATGTTAGTGAACAGGTTAAATTGAAAAATGTAACCTAAAAGGATGATATACAGTACCTAGTTATCATCCAATATAGTTAAAATAAATGGCTAAATACAGGGGGAAAATATCGCCCCTTAAAGGGATAGTTCACCCAAAAATGACAATTATCTCATCATTCACTCCCCCTCATGATATCCCAGGTGTGTGTGACTTTCTTTCTTCACCAGAACACATTTGAAGAAAAATAGAGAAATATCTCAGCTCAGAAGGTCCTTAAAATGCAAGTGGATGGTGATCAGACTTTTGAAGCTCCAAAAATCACAGATAGTCAGCATAAACGTCATCCATACGTCTCCACTGGTTAAATGAATGTCTTCTAAAGCAAAACGATCGCTTTTGGTACGAAAAAGATCAATATTTAAGCACTTTTTAACTATAAATCATCGCTTCCAGCAGCCGAATGCGCATTCACGAGCAGGCGGAGTTCACGCGGTCTCTTTTGTGACGTATTTGTGCTGGCATGTTACGGATGTAATCTCACGTCTTTCTCTCGGTTGAGACATCCAGGATGAGCAAACAAACATGCCATTGTGAGTAAACAAACAGATACAAATACAGATCTAAACTGAAAGCAACGCAGCTTCTGTACAGCGTTCCTCAATACAAGTTAAACTCAATCGACAGCATTTGTGGCATAATGTTGATTACCATAAAATTAATAAATAAATTCTTTAAAAAAAGCAAACATCTGGGTTACAGTGAGACACTTACAATGGAAGTCAATGGGGCCAATACGTAAACGTTAAAATACTGTTTCAGACGTATAGTCACAAGACGTAAACAATATGTGTTTTAACACGATTTTAGTGTGATAAAATCGCTTACTAACCTTTTCTGTGTAAAGTTATGTCCAATTTTACATCTTCGTTGCCATGATGTTACCCCGTAAACCCTAAAACGACCATTGAAATGACGCTATTATTTACGTCTCAAATAATACACAAGTTTTAACTGAAGAATTCATGTGTGCTTTTATAAAATTATAAGCTTCACATTTCTGCCTTTAAACACTCTAAACATCGGCCCAATCACTTCCATTGTAAGTGTCTCACTGTAACCTTTATTTTTGCTTTTTATATACATATATATATATATATATATAAAACGCATATATTTTTTTGTGGAAGTCACTTGAGCTTCATTTGTACTGAACCAGTGACGCTTCTAGCTACGCAAACTCAATTTCGTGCATTGTTGCATTTCACAATGTGTTGGATAACAATTTATAACACAATGCAAGTATGCGATGTATTCTCAACGGTGCCACAAGGGGCGCTATAGTGAGATTAGTGTTAACTGTACGTTTCTAGGGTGAATTTTCTCTTTCAAGTCAACTATTGTCATGGCGCAGCACCAGTTTGAAGAGAATGTTGTTGAGCAATAATATTATAATTGTGATATAATATCGTATCATATTATCGCCCCCTTGAGTACTGATGTTTGTACCTCCAAAGTAACGCAAGCATGTTGAGTCGGACCGCGCATTTGCAGTGAGTTAGTGAAGCTCTCGCTCTTGTGCCCCTGCATAAACTAATCTTTCTGGCCTAAACTCTTCACTATTCACAAATGTTCCCAACCTGCATATTACTCTAGATTTGTACTTTTTTTTTTCTGTGTTCTAGGTAGTTGCTTATTGGCCTGATCCTGCCATATAATTTTTTTAGTATTACTGTGTTTTGGAAAGCACACAGGATATAAATGACACATTTTTTAGTTTGAAGATTACAATATAGCCATTGTATTTTGTTTTGCAGGCAGATCTTAGTATTAACCTCCAGGATGACAGCAGTTTTTTCTATGGCGTATCGAGTCAGTATGAGAGCACAGAGAACATGATCATCACCTCTTCTACTAAGGTCTGCTCGTTCGGGAAACAGGTGGTGGAAAAGGTGGAGGTAAGACGTGATGGTATAAGTGTCTGTACTGTACACACACAACAATTGTGTACTGTCACAACTTATTTATGCCAAAAACATCTTATGGGCAATATAAGTCCATCTAATTGTTTTAGAATCCCATATTAAATTATATTAGCAGCCAGATATCCCTCCACGTTCAGGTCATATGCAAATAAATCATAATATTATGTCATCATAAATCTATTACATGGCTTGTGTATCTGAGGTTTTGATTGCATAGAGGGATGAAAATGGATTTCGTTATGTTTCTCTTGTACAGACGGAGTACGCACGGTTTGAGAATGGGAGATACGTGTTTAGGATTCATCGATCGCCACTGTGCGAATACATGATCAACTTCATTCACAAACTCAAACATCTACCAGAGAAATACATGATGAACAGCGTACTTGAAAACTTCACGATTCTCCAGGTAAATGTGTGATCCTTTTATAAAAAATGTACGTTTGGCAAGGCAACCATAGTTTCTGCGCAATATACGGGCGATATAAAATTAAGTATCATTGTGAATACTGCAATGATTTTAACACACTATTTATTTGGCCATTCAGTTTCCTAAAGACGTTGTCATTTGACCAGTTTTGCAAACCTTCTTTTTCGTGCAACTTGCGAGTATGAGAGTGATAATATAGAGATGTTTTAATAGCATCTCTCATTTAAACTTTAATAGCAAAAACGGCATTAGTGTTGGCAAGTTTGATTCATTTTCATTAATCAGTAAATCGCTTCAACACTCCAATTCAGCACTTTGTTTAGGCATTGGGCATTTTTCATGTATTAAAATGTTTTAGTACACACACATATGTATATTGTTATATTGTTATAGTGGTGCTTGTTCTACGCTATTTTATATTCTTCTTTTTGTTCATTTAGTGATTAAGTGAATTCCTCAAAACAGTGTGGAATTTCACTTCTTGCATTCTTGCAATCTGGAATGCCCAATTCCCAATGCGCTCTAAGTCCTCGTGGTGGCGTAGTGACTCACCTCAATCTGGGTGGCTGAGGACGAATCTCAGTTGCCTCCGCGTCTGAGACCGTCAATCCGTGCATCTTATCACGTGGCTTGTTGAGCGCATTACCGTGGAGACCTAGTGTGTGTGGAGGCTTCGCGCTATTCTCCGCGGCATCCACGCATAACTCAC